>NC_138990.1:72597545-72782545 GCF_964341445.2 Mesoplodon mirus | reverse complement strand
TGAAGTTGTCACATCCTGGTGGAGCCTGAGTATTTATTTTTAGATTACATGTAAGTGGGTAAGGAAAAAAAAAGTACGCAGGATCATAATTTGAAAATACCACTTTGCATCATTTGAACATTTTATCTCGAGCATATGCTGGCAACTCAGTCTGATCCAAAATAAACTTATTAGGCAGCAGACACATGAAACCAAGCGACAGTTTGATGTTTGCCATGAGACTGTCCGTGCCAGTTTGAGGAGGGCAGTGGGGGCTGGATGCACAGCCTTCAGACCCCCCAGTCCACGGACAGTGCAGTGGAACCCAGGCCCTCGTGCTCACTGGACACCAACTTGAAGAAACTGAAAATGATTTTGGTCGGTTGTTTAGGGTCTGGCAGAATCTAGGGCAAACAAACAAACAAACATTAGAATCCTATACCAGTCGGAAGACTTCACACTGTAGCCTCGGAGCGCGTTCAGTGCCGCTCACAGGATGGCTCTCACAGAGCCCTCATCACCGAAAGCTTAGATAGATTACGCTCTTCGGATTTCGCTCGCACATAAATGTGTAGGTTATGGGTATTTAAAAGTGTTTGCTCTGTCAAACGAGGGTAATTTTTTCAAATTAAGCCAAAAAGCATGGCCTGGAAATGGGATGTGCTTTTGTTGAAATGAGTTATTGCTGTATGCTATACAGGAATTTAACGTTCACAATGGTAGGCTAATAAGTAGGTAAGAATAGAATATTAAATACAAAGAAATTTTTGTGGGTAAAGGGGAGGCATTAATGTTAAATTAGCTATGAAACTGTGACTGTTTTTAATTTTTTTTTTTTCATTTTGGCTTTAGTCTCTTTCACTTTTATTTGTCAGGGAACATTTTTGCCAATCAAGTCAAGTATAACAGGTAGGCCTCCCTTTCACACAGCTTTAATGATAAGTGACAGAGATGGCAAAAGGCACTCAACCGCCTGCAGAATGCATTAAAAATTCAAAACTTTACTTATCAGTCTTTTATTAAAACTTTCTGTAATCGTGCAGAATTATTTCCCCACTGGGTTAGCTTTCAATATGGAGTACAATTATATTTCTGACACAAAAATAATTACACTTTAAAAAACTACAAGAAAAAAGTATTTATTTTTTTTAAAGCAAAATCCATCCATTTTACATCCATGAAGAGGCACTGCAATGAAAAATTAAGCAATTACTGAACTAAAGCTCCAGTTTTGAACATTCAACTTTCAGTACTAGACAGCTGGGTGGAAATCTGGCTTGTAGAAATTTAAAGAAATTATGGTTAAGGTTAAAAACTTTCTAGTCCTTATCTGTTTACCAAGAAAATACTTTGGGGTATTGTATCTTTAATCTGTCAGTGTTAATGTAGCTAAAATGGTGGATCTAAATTCTTTCCAACAGGATAAATATTAACTATTAGTAGCTGTGTTTTGTGAAATTAGCTGTGTTTTTTCTATGACTGATGTCTTCTTAGCTTAAGATTTTTTAATGCAAGTGTTGATAGCTCTGGACCATGGGCTCTGCTTGTGTAGACCAACATTTGAATAATTCCCAAACCTCTACTTTGGTCATCTGCATCTCTTAATCTAAAATCCCATCAATCAAGTTTCTAGAGAAAGAATTGCCATGAATATATTCCCTTAAGATGTAGAGATCAACACATTTTCACTTGGGCATCTTTGATGTATAAGGTACTACAGTTGGAACTCTGGGAAATATGGGGGCATGAGTTTATATTTCAACTGGAGGCTTTTGGAATTAACTCAAACTTCCATAAAAGCTGACACTACTACCCTTTCTTACATTCCACCCTAATGGTATATTCTTACTGCATACAAGGGATACCCACTGTGTACTTATTAAGTACTCAGAGGACATCAGGCAACTCCACTGAAATCCAGAGATTATAAGTCTTACTCAAGTCTCTGTTCTGGTCCTCAACTAGCTCAAATCTAGAAGAAAAAGTAGACAATTCTACTACAATTCTACAAATGCTACTACAAAACTACAATTCTATGTGAAAAATACCTGGCATATCCTAAGTGGGGAGTAAAGATAATCCACTGGTTGTGGGAAAATACTGGAACTTCTGTGTGTATGTATTTTTCAGACTCATTATTTTAAATTTCTCTTCTTAATATACATGGCATAAATGCATAAATTGGGAAACTAAAAAATTTAAATTCAACATTTAAATTGTCTTTAATATGGAATCTGTTTATATCTTTTTTTTTTTTTTTTTTTTTTGCTGTACGCGGGCCTCTCACTGCTGTGGCCTCTCCCGCTGCGGAGCACAGGCTCCGGACGCACAGGCTCAGCGGCCATGGCTCACGGGCCCAGCCGCTCCGCGGCATATGGGATCCTCCCAGACCGGGGCACGAACCCGTATCCCCTGCATCGGCAGGCGGACTCTCAACCACTGCGCCACCAGGGAGGCCCTGTTTATATCTTTATCTCACATGTAGATGTTTACATAATTCATTTGGGAACTAACATATGGTAGTGGTCATACTGTGCATGAGAAGTCTGGAAACTTTAATTAAAATAGTATTGGTTATACCAATAGTTAGCATGTCCTTAAGCAAATAGTTTTTCCTTTAAACTATCTGAGAGTCTGTGTCTTTTCTTCCCTAATTACTCCTTCTCCTAAGTAATAAACATTTATTGTAAGATTACTATGTGTCAAGAACTTTTCTAAGCAAAGTATTAATCCATTAGATACTTACAACAACCTTATGATGGAGGTACTGTAATCATCCCCATTTTACAAACGAGGAAACTGAAGCAAAGACGTATTAAGGAACTTGCCCAAGATGGCAGAGCTAAGCACTGGCAGGCCAGAAGTCTGAAGTTTGGGTTAGAGAATTTCTAAAATAATTTTAAATTCTGAATTTATTGAATTTCCCACGGTGGTGCCAAGGGCTCATTTAATAATTCGTTGATGATTTATTGAGCACTTACTGTTTGCCAGACATTGTGCTAGATGTAGATTTTATCAAAATGAAAGAAGGTTCAGAGTCTATTGGGAAGATAGCCATGTAATCTTATAACTATTGGAACTCAGAAGAGAAAGCATGGACTGGCCAGGAAATGTCAGAAAAAATGATATTAACGTGAGTACGAAAGTAGGGGTTAGAGAATGACAGGTTAACAAAAGGAAGGGATCAGAACAGAGAGGACAGCATTAGCCAGGGAACAAATGCGAGAGAGAGAATGCATTTGAAAAACTGAAAGTGTCTCAGCACGTTGTGTTTGGGGAAATATAGAAGGCAAGAAATGAAACAGAGTCAGCATCCTGAGTAACCTCTTGGTGTGGATTTTAGCTCCTAGTGGATAATGAGCTACTGAAAGACTTTAAGGGATGGGATGATATAGTCAGATGTGTACTTTAAAAGTTGTATTCTGGCTCTGGTGTGGAGATTGGAGAGAAGGGTTGTGAAGCTGGGGTCTGGGAGTCCAGCTTTAAGAGTATGGAAATTGTTAGCTCATGCATTCATTTATGAAATTCTATTAGTTTCTTCATTCACCTGTTTAACCTATATTTTGTGTGCTCACCGTGTACCAGATACTCTTCTCAGTGCTTGAACGATATGAGTGAAGAAAACAGGCAAAAATCTTTGCCCTTGAGGAGATTAAAGTCTAGTGTAGCTCAGGTACAATTACAAGGAAGGATTTGATGGGTTTGTGAGACATTTAGGAGGGAGAACTGATAGGACTAGTGGTTAGGACTGAATCGTGGATTCTTAAAATAAGATCTGAAAACCCATGGAGTATCAATCCTGCATTAACAGAAAATCACCCCAACAACTAAGAAGGGAATTGACCGCTTCAGAAAGCTGAGGGAACATAGTTAAACTGATTTCATGGGCACAGGGGATGGAGTGGGGAGGGGTCGGTGGCCATTGGAAACCTTCCTGGGCCATCAGGATGGTTCACGAGACTGATGGTTGCCAATTGCCTGCTACTACTCCTGACCTTCAACCCCAGGGGTTTCCAAAGCAAAACTTCCTCTTGAAATTTTTGATTTGCCATTTGGTGGAGGAATTAATATAATGTCACTGACAGCTATGTTCATGGAGGGGACTTCCTGAAAGCAGAATAATTGGACATAGAGGTTTTATACTGTGAGTTTAGACTTTCAGGCCTTACATAAGGCCTGAAAATTGTCCTTTGATTGTCTTTCCCAATCAGAGTAAGAGTCAGGCCCACTTATTGCAAACTTTAGAGAATAATATGTGAACTTTGTAAAAGAGAAGAAATAGCAAGTTTACAAAGACTTTAAATCACCCTGCACACTTTGCAACAAGTCTCAACAGGTAACAGTACTGCTGTGCCACACGTGGTCTCCTTGACCTGCCAAGGTATATAAAGATTTATAGAAATAATCACCAACAAAGAGAGGCTGGGTCAGTGGGTGGTTAGAACATCAGCTCTTCAGGGCTCTTCAGTGCTCTTCAGGGCTCTTTCTAGCCTTGGTGTTGACTCATTTGAAGCAGACATTGGGTCAGATTCTTGACTCTTGTATGCCTGCCTGTTTGTCCATTGGGAGAAGGGGGAGAAAGGCAGTACTTGGCGCCCAGACAGGGTTCATGAAGTGTTTTAAGAGCCTGAAATGAAAGGCTGTTAACGTCAAACAGAAGTGCATGGGATTCTATTTTTTATGGACAGCATGAATAAGAAGCGGAGGTGATGTGACTGAAAATATCTCTGAATAAGAGTCTTTTCAGAAATGGGGGATGATTGGCAGAGGCCCAGAGGCAGGGATGTCATACATCTTGGCCCTGGCCATGGTCACTTGGCATCTAAGGGACAGCACTGGAGCTGGCCTCAGATCCTTGTAGGCTTGGAGCTGTCAGAGGAGGAGAGCAAGCAGAGAGCTCCCTCTCCACTGTTGGGACCCTATGACATGCTGCCTAAATAACTTTGATACCTTCGGGCTGTTCATACGAATTTAGGTAGTGCATCAGTCTTGGGGAGGTGAGTGATGAAATGCAAACCACAGAGAGAGAAAGAGTCTTTGCTTACTTTCCCTTTTCCTGGTGTATGGCTAAATAGGTTAAACACCTGTGAGAAGAGGGTGCTTCAGGGACACCCTCGTACTCAGATTGTTCATGGGTGTCTTGGAGATTGCATTCCTCTCATGCAGTGATTAGTTGCCTCTTCATCACTGGCGAGGCTGGCAGCAAGGAGCAGGGCCTTCACCTGCAGGTGTTGCCATGGCAAAGGACACTTGGAAGAGATTCAGGCAACATTAAAAGGCAAAAGTGAAAATGAGAGTTGAGAGAAAATAGAAGCTGATTCAAGGAGATATTTGAGTGGATCAAACTGCCTCCTGCACAGTAGCCATTGCCAAGCTCAATATCAACCCCACCTTTCTCCTAACACCTGAGATTCTCGAAGTCCTGGTAATCTGGTGCTTAAGCTGTTTTTTAAAGTTAAAATAAAGAATAAAAATACAGCAAAGATTTATTGTTCGCACACTGCAAAATTTATTCTGCTCTTAGGAGACATGGTTTGGTTTCTTAATCCAAACAGAATTAAGAAATTATTAAGTGAGAATTGGTTTATGGACTCTATTAAACAATTTCTTTTTCCCTATTCAAAATCAGCTAGCAAAGTAGCTCATTTTATCTAGTACACTGGATTCTTTTCTCTCATTACCGCCTTCTTTACTGTCCACGTGGCTTTTCAAGAAAGCCAAGCCACATTTCTCTTGTGTCACTTAAAGAGACTTTGCCTTAACTTTCCCCTGACCTCCACATTAAATTTGATTTTCTCTGTGTTCCCACTTCTGCATTTTGGCCTATTATTTAGAATAATCTGGTTTGTATTCACTAAGCTTCCCCAGAACTTGAAGATGTTTATGGTCAGATTTTCTATAGGTCATTATCCTCTAAGTAAAATAGAACTACCTATTTATCTTTCTATATATTTTAGGAATTTCCAGTTAAAGCCAGGAACAGATTCCCTTTTTTTACTGATTGGTTAATCACTTTGTTATCTACATAGTGATGTTAATAATAACAATGACAGATATGTGTTGACTGCATATCCAGTTGTATCAGTATCCTTGGGGGTGAGGCCCAGGTAGAGGTACTATCTCAAAGCTCCCCAGGGTTGAGGAACCCTGTGGTGTAGTAGGTTCATGGGGTGATTGGGAAGGCACTGCTTATTCCATGGTAGATATTCAATATGCATTGGTTTCATAAATTTCTTATGAGTTCTCGTAAAAAAAAAGAAAAAAAAAAAGTGCCGTGCCTCTAGTTGCCCTTTCTCTTTAGCAGGGCAGAGAGAAATGTTGGGCTCATCTAGGCCTTAGAGGGGAAGCTGGGGACTGGGAGCAATGTCTGTGGGTCTCTTCTTTACGTACCCTTCTGAATTGACTGAGAAGGGTCTCTTGGATGCTATTTCTACTAGGAAACATTTGAAAATAGGATGATGTTCCTTAAAATGGAAGGGCTAGCAAGTAACTCAGGTGTATACAGTGAGACTGCATTGTTGGTAAGCACTTGGGCTGGGCGGAACCCTCTTCTGGATATTGGAGTTACCAGTGTGTTTTCTGAGCCTTTGATTTCATCTCATTTCTGTGGTCTCTGTAAAACTGAAGAGGAAAAGTTTTTTTTTTTTTTTACAATGAGCCTTCTCTATGTGATCTGAGGTGTGATTAACCTTGCGTTGGCCTTCATCTTAAAAGTCGGTTCAAGTAACAAAGGACCTTTACCAAGATAGGTCAGTGGGGGGTTGCACTGTGACATCTGTTCTGAGCTAGAACCTGGAAAGGACTCATAGGCCCCATGATGAGAAAATGTCATTTAAATGGACCAGGAGAAGAAAGGGCAGAAAGAGAAATGAAGTGGGCCTGACACTGAAATCTAGTTTTCCTATATCCAGAGGTTAATGTATTTCCTAAGTTTGCCACGTGCCAAGAAAATCGCCTCCTAAGTGAGTACTAATGCTAACATTATTTGATGGTTTGAAGGTCAGCATGGTAAAATTTACCAAGCCATTTTTCTAGATATATTGTCTACCTGGAAAAAGTCAAGTACAAAGATGGTCATAGATTTTCTGAATATTCTAATCAAATTTTGATCTGGTTGTACTGTGTAAACACACTGTCAACATGCCGACACACACTGTGTGAAGCTGAGGTGCAAGAGTGATTTGCTATCCACTGTTCATCTCCTTTATTCCACACTGACACTGTCATATAGAAAGGCCCAGAAGTTCTTTGGGACACAAAGGATTAATGCCAAAGTTGAATGAGTTACAGCCATTGCCACCTAATTAAAATGATTTTGTGCCAGTTGCTTTTGTTGGGCAGGATCCACACACAATATAATTTTAATCCTGTTTATATACGCTCTTGGGATAGATTTGAGATTAGCATTGCCATTTAAGTGAGGTTAATCAAGCATACTGTATTCAGCTTTTGTTTTTCCATTGTATGTGAAAGGTGACCACTGCAGATGGGTTACCCAACTGGCCGCTTACTCTCTAACAAGAAGAGGTGGTTTTCAGTGTCTGATCATTAACCCAGCCTCAGCCCCAGCGACTCTTGCTGCCTAGTCCTTGGAATGGTACAGCTGTTGTCAGTCACAGAGGAGAACTCTAGTTAGGCACTGCTTTGCTTTGGCTGTGTTTACATGCCTCTACACAAGGGGAGGGGAGGGAGAAAAAGAGAAAGAAAAAAAAATACAACTCCCCTAAAAAGCAAACACCATTTTTTGTAAGCCTGGCTCTGTTTATGTATATAAAATGGACATTATGGTGGAGTGAAAAAGACCCTCGTAAAAATCCTTCTTGAAAACTATTGTTGCTGACAGCCGTGACCTCTGTGAGTCTTCATGTTTACCCATAATTCATAATTAACAAAGACATTAGAACTGCCACAGGAGAATTCTGGGCTTTATTTCTTTCTAACTGGGCAGTACTAATGCTGGAAGTGCTCCCAAATCAGTGATTTAACATTTCAGGAAATCTTGGAGAGGCAGCAGAAGCCTCCTTATATAGCTCATACGCTGGGACTTTGGTGATACAGATATGGCCGAGATAATTATTCAGTTCTCGTTATTGCTGTAGCTCTGCACCTGATCCCCGAGCCATTAGAGCACTCTGCAGGTTATTACAACTATCAAACATCAAGGTCTCTTTTCTAGTCTCTTGACTATGTGGTTATCATTTTACTTCTTTTAAATCCCCCATCTGCATAGAAAGCTTCTGTGTTTTTCACTGAGATCTGCTCACAGCCTCCCCCCTGCACCCCCTTCTTTATTGCTCCCTAAATGGAGCCCTTTTCTTATCAGCGTGTTAGCATAAAAATATAAACCTCATGCTTCTCCACTTGTATTGTTTTTATACCCTCTCTCTTGTTTGATTTTCTCTTTGAGGCTGTGCACACCTACACTTTAATTTGGGAAGCAAATGAGTCAGTGGAAGAGAATTCTCTCAAGCCCAAGGAAACCACGATAATGTAATCTCAGATGACGGGAGTTGTCCGTGTCCATGTTTAACCTTCTGCTTAGTTGAGGACCCTCTTGACTTTATTGTATGTTTCTGCCTATTGCTGCAGTATTTCAGATGGTACCAAAACATAGCAGATTACAGGAGACTACAGTGACAACTTGCAAAAAGTGGTTTTGTATTGTGGGTGTATTTAACAATTCATTATGTTTTAATCTTTTCACCAGAAAGTGTACCCTTTCTTGGCATTTAACGTGAAGCAGTCTCTTTGATGGAATACACTTTCAGTTTTGGTTACAATCTAGTGGTGTAATAAGTTTGCTTCTAATACTTTTCTAGACAAACTACAGCATGATCAAAACCAGACAGCTCTGAATATTCTGGGCACTGTGTCAGCTATCCAGGGGCAGGCAGTCACTTATGATATATAAAGATAATACTATAAATTAAGAGTCTGAAGCAGACCTCTGTGAATTGCATCTTAAGTGAAAACAAGTTGCTATTTCTGGATGTTTTTACACAGCCCCACTCCCCTCAGAAATCTTTAGTTTGCATGTGATCTCCACCAAACACCTGTAAAAAAGGCATTCCACCCACTGCAGGTCTATCTGATGAAAAAGCTAATCCACAAGGGGTGAGGGGCAGTCACAGACAGTATGGTGGGGCTAAGAAACATATGGCTTCCTCACTTAATATTGCTGCACAGTTGTTCCACACCATATTCCCTTAAATGGGCATTAACTCTGTAGCCAAATTAGCAGACTATAAACCAAATGAAAATAGAGGCATTTTTTGGTATTACAAAGCTCCCCCCCTCCAAAACCATGAAACATGACTTAACAGTGTCTATCAGGTGTGTGTGTGTGTGTGTGTGTGTGTGTGTGTGTGTGTGTGTAGTATGTTGCATATAAAAATGATATATGCTTTAATCTGTACTTCGCTTAATCAGTCTGTACAGAGACACCATCTGATTTTCTGACTGATGGAAGAGACTGGTTCCTTTCAGGATCTCCTTCTGTCCCTTTCTGCTGAACTAAGAAGGTTTTAAATACATAAAAAATCATGTTCTCCTCTTTTGTTAACTTCCTGGTGATGTGTATTTTTTTTCCCTTAGGCGCTAAGGAGTATAGATTTCAACACGAAATGTATGTATCTATTAGTGTAAATTCATGTAGGTCAACTATAAAAGTAAACCAGTAAGTAGCATTGTTGTGAATTAAGTTTCTCCATAATCAATGACAGGGATAAGAGTGCTTTACTCTGGGAACCTTGTTTTACTGGTGAATCATTTGAATACTGTTACGGGCTCCCCATGTTGTATGTACTTTCATTTTTGCTACTCTATGCAATCCTTTTCTTATACGTTGATCCTTAATATTAGAATTTTTGAGTCAAAATCTAATTACCTAGTCTGGCCCTCTTATTTAAGGAGAAAACAGACCCAGGGAAGCCAAAGAACTTGCTTAAAGTCACACAGTCAGCTAGTTCGTGGCAGACTTTGGTTCCTGTCCCTTGGCCCTCATCTTCTTTCTATAACACGTTACTGCTTCCAATAATTATATAATTATTAATATCCTCAAAGCAAGGAAGAGCACTTGTGAGTTGTCCTTCCAGAAGAATTGATGATTTGTTCTTAGCCATCCATTCTCTCATTGGTGAGAAAAATGCATAAATTTGCAAGATGGTGGGCCACCAATATGGCAAAGACGTTTTCTTTGTATGACAACCAACTGACCCTTAAATGAATTGAACCTATGACCCCCTTCCTCATTAGCTCCAAAAAAGCTAACTAGCCCAGAAACAATTGTTACAAGCAAGCTACAACACAAATTCACCATGTTATTCCTGTGGGATTAATTAGAGAGCTAAAACAATGCTTTATCATTGAAAGACATACAAAATCATATTGTTGTGTTCTTCTGGCTTGTGAACCTCTTGAAATTATATGCAAAATCTTATGTAAGAGCAAATATACATTGCTCTTGGGAGAGGGTTCCAAGTTTCCGTAAGATTTTCACAATATGTATGTGTGATCCAAAATAGGTTAAAAACAATTGTTCATGCTCCAGTGATTTGTGCTGATGTCATCCCTGGTGTTGGTGCTCTACCAAACACACAAGAATTGCATTAAGCTTTGTTAAACTGGAGGAATATATTATTTCTGTTTTTTCCTTGAGGAGAAAAGAAGGAATAGAAAGTAAATATACACATGTGGCCCTTGTAATTAGCACTAAATCAATAAAGACTAATTTGGGATATTATGAAAATTTAGTTAATGCTAGTTTGAGTAGAGATGGATATCACCCAAGTCTTGAGTGCTGACTTCTGGACACAAGGAGAAAAATAATTCTGCAGCCTGGAGTGTGGGGAACATGATGGTATCCAGGAAAAGGAGAGTAGAACAGGCAAAGAATAAAATACTCAAATATTCGACAGCATCTTTAACTTACTTAGATGCTATGTAAGAAATAAATTGTCAGTAGGACCTTTCTAGTCATCAGGGGGTTAAAGCACTATAAAGAAACTTGCATATGTACTTTGTTATCCAAGACACAGATAGAGAGATGTCATTCTACTGATATATTACATAAATCATGGTGCCAGCCAGAAAAACAACAGATGACCAATTTGTACAAAGCATTTTTTCCTTATGTTACATTTATTTAAAATACATTAAATCGTTGTGCTAAAATTGAGGCAGCTGGCAGTCCAGGCAACCTTATAAGATTTGTGTTTTCTGGACCCAGGCCCATTCGTTTGGAAAGGTGGATTCATTGGGCTAGTATATTTGCTTAGTCATATGCCAAGCCCTTGGGGGAGCGCAGGTAGTCCAGAATTTACCATGCATTCATTTTTTTGCTCTTATCAGGAATCTTCTGACAAATGGAAGTCAGATGGTTGATACCCATTTACTCCCAAGTGAAGTCACTAATTAATGGTAACGAGGCTCAACCCAAAGAAAAAGACTCAAATGGGATGGAATCTGAAATATGTGGCTGTATTCCAGGGGCCTCTTCTCTCTTTTCATGTTCGTTGACATTGATGTTATGCCTAGTTGACCTTAGGAATAAAAGTCAAGTCTGAGTTGAGTAGGTTTATGTAAACTGATTAAAGCATGGGCCATGTTTTAGGAATTTTAGGGTTCGCTGCTGCATTTTTTAAAAATTTTTATTGTGGTATAGTTGATTTACTATGTTGTGTTAGTTTCAGGTGTACAGCAAAGTGAATCTGTTATACATATGTCCACTCTTTCTTAGATTCTTTTCCCATATAGGTCATTACAGAGTATTGAGTAGAGTTCTCTGTGCTTTACAGTAGGTCCTTATTAGTTATCTATTTTATGTATAGTAGTTGTGTATATGTCATTCCCAATCTCCCAACTTATCCCCCCACCCCTGCTCCCTTACCCCCTGGTAACCATAAGTTTATTTCCTACATCCGTAACTCTATTTCTGTTTTGTAGATAAGTTCATTTATAACCTTTTTTTAGATTCCACATATAAGCGATATCATATGATATTTGTCTTTCTCTGTCTGACTTACTCCAGTAAGTGTGAGCTTTCATCAAATTCTTAATGGGACTGATAACCCTCACAAAAGCATAAGAACCACTGGTAAGGGTTTTATAAATACTCAGTTAAGTCAGCTTCCAATGTCTGTTGTCAACCACATTCAAAACTAATACTGGATAAACCAGAGCCAGAACATAGAAGCCCATTTCAAGTGGTCCAGTCTCACATTTCTGCACCTTCTTTAGTGACAGCTTAACCTCTAGGGATGCCGTGTTCTTAGAGGGTTTTGGTAGTGTGAATACCTACATAAAGTGGTCGTTCGAATGTGAAGGTGTTGCTTTCAACACACATTTCTTCCCTGTTGGCCAATAATCTGAAGATGGAAGAGATTTCTTCAAGAAGCTGAATCTTGAAAATTAAAGTAATCCAAAGTGATAGGATTGTATTTGAATTCAACGACTATTTTTATGTCACTGCTGTATTCACAACATGCCAGAAACATATTTGGTAAATTTTTAAGGACTTACATTTTTTTTTCTTAGGATATTGAATTCAGCATAAGAAAGAAATACAAAACAAAGTCTGTTCTCAGTTTATGATTGTCATGGAGAGATTTGTATTTTGGGGAGCCATGCAAACAAAGAGCAGTTCCAGACCTTGAATTGTACCCAGTTGAATGTCCTAATAGAATATTTGATATAGACAGAGACGGCCGTGACTGGTTAGAAAAAGAAGAGGTTATGGAAGATCATTTACCTAAAGAGGTCATTATGGAAAGTCTCTATAAAGGATACTGATGGAAGAGGTAGGAATTGAAATAAGTTCTAAACTGTAGAGAAGATTTAGATGTGTAGAATTGGGAGAGCACTTAATGGTGTTGGCTGGTAATGAGATCATACCGTCACCATTAGAGTGAATATAAGGTGAGTTTTATTTGTGAGTCCTTTAAAAAATAGGTTAGTGGCTTCCACACTGGAGATGGACCAAAAAAAAAAAAAAAAGAAGAAGCGGAAGAAAGGAATTGAATTTTTTTCTTTTAAAACTAAGGGTGTGCTACAAAGTAATGCAGTCAACCTTGAGGAATTGAAAATGTTTCCACCAAGAGTGAGAACTGGAAAGGGCAGAAGTCAAATGCTCTTGAGAGTTGTATTAGAGATAGATCCACTTCAGTGCTAGAATCCACTTAAGCAGAACATATTCATGAAGGAGTACCCAGGATTGGGAACCCAGAACAAGAAGGTTCTCTCAATGAGTAGCTTTGGTTGACTTTTAAAAGATTGAGACAACCCTGGGATTTCTTATTTTCATCTCAACTAATAGATATATTATTTATATACTGTTAATTAGACATATTACAATGTATATATAGAAAGATTAAAGTATGGTAGGATAAAGTAGAACATATATGCTAGTAGAATACCCCAAAATTGGTAACCAAGAACCTTGTGAAAGATTAAACTATTTATTAGAGTCTGAATTTTTAATTGATTTGAAATCATGTCCAACCATTTTTTCCCACTTGAATGGGTGACACATCTTGAAAATTATCAAGGTTTTAATGGCAAAAAGAAAGGAATTAGGTAGATCTCAGTCTTCTACAAAATGATCAAAATCAGAACTGTGGCTAAGTTTAAGAGTCTCAGTTTACTGTAACATTAATTTCTTTCCTTTTTCTTTCCCCTTCCCTTTCCCTTTCCCCTACTCCCTCCTCTTCTGATTCTTTCTGAGTTAGAATTTGAATTCTTGAATTATCAGGAATAGTTTCCTCATGCAAGGGGACTGTACCTTTCTGCATTTCAGTAGGATGTAAAATTTTAGGCAGTTTATCATAAAATCATTGATCTCCATCCTATCTGGATACACCAAGCATGGTCAAGGATAACAGTAGAATATAGAGGTTCAGTGTTTCGGCTTTGGAGTCAGAAGAGCTTGAACTTGAATCCTGGCTTTTTTACTTACATGTTATGGTCAGCTCACTGAAACTCTTGGAGTCCCAGTTTCCTCATCTGTTAAATGGGTGTTATCATACTTCACAGATTTGTTGCAAATATTAAATAAGATAACGTACGCAGAGCACTTCATACAATGCCTGGAACACAAAAAGCCTACAGTAAATTGTACCTTTTGATACAGCACTCACATCTGACTTTAGACCTGGCTCGTCAGTTGTGGCTGTTATATTAGCCTGGCCAGTGGAACATCTGAGAGACATTTTACCATCACTTTCACATTAAAAAATTGTATACTAGACTTTAGGAAATAGATCCTATTTGATTATTGACTACATCCTTGAGAAATAATTATGTAAAATGTAGACTCAGCCTTGCTCTGCACCTGGTCCTTTAGAATCCTTCTCCCATTCCTCCTCTTCAGCAGGGAGCAACTTAGTATTGCTGAATTTGTAGTGATATTACAGAACTCCTGGATGATAAATCCTTCAGATTGGTTAGTGTGCATATTTGGTGGCTTTTTTTCCCTGACAATCTTAATATCTCTTTTTAATATATGCAATCCGTGTCCTAAATGCTGATTAGCTAAGTTGGAGATCAAATAATTCTCTTGGGTGTAGAACATACATTTTTCTTTAAGAAGTGCTCAAATAAAGATCTACAAAACAGCCTCTCTCAAGTGGGTAGAATACCTGCCTTACAGATTGGCCAGAATAGATATTTATCTGATTAACTGTAACTGTCCTCAAAAATAAATCACAGATCTAAACTCTTTAAGTGATATATAGGAACTGAACCGTTAGAATCAATGAGAGTTGAGTAACTAAAATCTCATGCCGTGCTTTAAAGCTAAAAAGCTTGTCCAAAAAACCCCCAAACCTCCCAAAAGCCACTGACTGTATTTAGCCCAAACATTATGGAAAATCATCTCAGCTTCTTTGGTAGATAATGTGCGTTGACATAAAAGCTAAATACAGTTCACAGAACTTGAGAACTTTCTGACATTTGAGTGAGATAATGCAATTGTGAGCTTTAAAACGGTAGTCTACATGTATGTTTGTTTGACAATCTGAAATGTTTCCAAGAGGCCATTAGGGCCTTTCAGGTAGATAATGCACAGAATGAAATTTGCAGTTTTGCCCAAACATGCCTTTAGAAGACATGACATTCTCCAGTGACTCTACTGTTATAGTCTGACAGGTCACCTCTTATTCACATCCTAGATTGTTTTCACTCGTTACCTCTCCATTTCAGTTTTGTGTTTTCTTTTCATATTCTCCAAAGCAGAACTATTTGCTTTTCAAATGCATCCTACAAAAAAGCAAGCATCTTTATAGCTATGCTTCAGTGGTGACACTGGCTGAAAAAAGCAAGGGATTTTGAAATGGGAGCCAAAATATCCTGGCACTTCAACTGTACGCCAGGGACTAAAATCCTAGACCTGTCCTTCATGTGCCACATTGTGATTGGTGACTGTGGCCAAAATGTTGCATAAACTCACTCCCTGTTCTAGGAATATGGGAACATGTTTCGGAATTTAGGCTCCATTGCTCGTCATGGGTATATTTGCATGCCTTCTTGGGGAAATGGTCTTAAAAACAGAAAGAGTCAGTCCTCAGGCTTTTCTTTGGTCACTTTGGTGGAGGGGAGTTTTAGAAAAGCGGCTGAAAGCTGGAGGCATGCAGGTGGTTTTGTCCTTCCTTGAGCCTTTTTCACTGCCTGTCTTTAGCATCTTCGCTTCATTGCCCACGTGTCGCCTGTGCTTAGCCATGAGGTGATATATCCCCTTCCATTCCAAAAACATTGATCTAAGTCTTCCTCCTTCCATTTTTTAATAAATCTTAGTGAAGCAATGTAACATTCCAGGTCAGTCCTGTAGTGCTGTTCTGGCCTCACCGGAGTTGCTGCTGCAGAGCATGGAAACTTGCTGGCACAATATTGCAAAGTGACTCTGTGGGGGCTGGATGACTTCCAGCCAGCAATGAACCATGGCCAAGAAACGCCAATATGGATAATGCAAACAAGAGAGATTTGGGGCACATTTTGATTTAACCATCTGATTTAATTGACAGAATAAATGCACCTGTCAACGGGTAATATTCTTGTGATTAGTTTTGGCTGTGATGATGAGATGATGTTAAAAGAATGTCAGAACAACCTGTCCTGGGACTCTTACAGGCAGCTCTGAGCTAGGGAAGGTCAGTTTTTAGCTAGTTAAAAGAAGCAGGATGATCCTCCTGTAATGTGAGGGTATTTTATGGAGACGGCAAATGTTTTATTTGACGTTTTCCCTCTGTGCTTAGCCTTCACCATAAATCAGACCAGGAAGGGGATAGAGGCACACAGAAGTAATTGGCGTTTGAATCACTCTCTGTGGCTACTGGGGATAGTCGTCATTTGGAAATGGAAAACTCAAGTTGTTAAGCCTAAGGCTGCACCGGAGTGGTCTTTCTTCCCCTTCCCCCGCCCCGGGTTGTGGATCTTTAGCTGCTAGAGTAAGCTATTTAAACGGAATTTCAGTGGGATGCGAATTCAAAGAGGCTTTTACGTCCTGTCTTATTCAGAGAAAATGTTGTAATTTATGAACTTAGAACAAGTATTTTAATTAATACTCCCTCGTTACTTCATTAACCCTTTGCAACCCAACCCCAGTCTCCTCTTGGGAAACTGCTCCTGACGTTGCTAATGACTGAATAAGCAACTCTGATACCCTTCTCTTGGCTCTCAGTATCTTCTTTCTGCACAGTTTAATACCGTTGACCTTCTCTCATTTTTGAAACTTTCACTTCCCTTGGCTTTCCGGATTGAACTCAGATGTCTATTTCTTGGTCTCCTCCACTGGCGACTCATTCTTTTTTTTTTTTTTTCCGGTACGCGGGCCTCTCACTGTTGTGGCCTCTCCCGTTGTGGAGCACAAGCTCTGGACACGCAGGCTCAGCGGCCATGGCTCACGGGCCCAGCCGCTCCGCGGCATGTGGGATCTTCCCGGATCGGGGCACGAACCCGTGTCCCCTGCATCGGCAGGCGGACTCTCAACCACTGTGCAACCAGGGAAGCCCGCGACTCATTCTTTATCTACTCTCTGTAGCCGTTATCCAGATTCTTAGGTCTGGACACCTTCTATTTTCTCCCCTCATTTTTCCTTCTGAAGATTTCCCCCCATTCCTGTGGTGTTCCTCCTCCTTCTTCTTCCACAGATGCTTCCTAATTTACCTTCCAGAACAGAGTCTATACCTAATACCTGGTCACATAATCAGTTGCAAGCAAGATGCATCCCAGACTGACCAAGTTGTTCTGACTGTTCCATTTCTGTTGCTAAACATTATCCCGGATAAACCACAATCTCTAAATCATGAAACAAAACTTTCTGGAATAGAAATCCCTTTGAGTATCTGATAAAGGCTGTGGATTTTCTTCTCAGCAAACATTTATACAAACATGTATACAAGGGTGGTTCCTAAACTCTTTGAATTCTATCCCATAGCATTTTGAGGAATCACTGTCTTTGGATTAATAACACCTGCTCTGAGCATCTTTGAATCCTTTTATTTTTCTCCTTCAGCCAGCCAGCGACCAAGTCCTGTAACGTAGTGTTTCTCAAAAGCTGGACTGTAAACCAAGAATCACTTGGTTTTTCTCACCCTTCCCTCCTTGAATCAGAATCTGTTTGGATGAGACAAGGAAACATGTGCTGTTTAAAATAGGCACAACCTAGTCTGAGATCTGCTGCTACAGAGTGTGCTTTTCTAGCACACTTTCCTTCCACTCTTTCCTTTATGTTCTCATTGACAGCACCCCACTGCCGCTTTCATTACCTTTCACCTGGGATGTTGTAATAATGACTACCGCTACTGATTGCCTACTTAGTGCCAAGTGCTTTTCATGCATTATCTCATTTAATGGTCACAAGTCCCTAGGAGGTAAGCACCATTAACTCATCCTATAGTTGTGGAAAATCAACCTAAGAAAGGTTAAGCAAGTTGTTCAAAGTTACACAGCTAGTAAGTGGTTGTGCTGCAATTCAGATCTAGAGTTATTGAGTTCCAAACTTTGGATGCTTCTCCAGGGCACCCCACTGCCTCTCATTGCTGTAGCCTCTCTCCCTTTTATCTGTCTCTGCATAATTAATTAGTTGTTTTCAGATTTATTTTACTGAAGACAATTTCTGCCAACTTCAATAATAAATTTTTTTTTACTTGGGGTATAGTTGTTTTACAATGTGTTAGTTTCTACTGTACAGTGAAGTGAAGTGGAGTTTCCTGTGCTATACAGCAGGTTCTCATTAGTTATCTATTTTATACATATTAGTGTATATATATGTCAATCCCAATCTCCCAATTCATCCCACTCCCTCCTTTCCCCCCTTGGGGTCCATACGTTTGTTCTCTACGTGTGTGTCTCTACTTCTGCCTTGCAAACCGGTTCATTTGTACTATTTTTCTAGATTCTGCATATATGCATTAATATACGATATTCGTTTTTATTTTTCTGACTTACTTCACTCTGTATGAGTCTCTAGGTCCATCCACGTCTCTACAGATGACCCAATTTCATTTCCTTTTATGGCTGAGTAATATTCCATGTATATATGTACCACATCTTCTTTGTCCATTCCTCTGTTGATGGGCATTTAGTTTGCTTCCATGTCCTGGCTATTGTAAGTAGTGTTGCAGTGAACATTCTGATGCATGTGTCTTTTTGAATTATGGTTTCCTCTGGGTATATGCCCAGTAGTGGGATTGCTGGGTCATGTGGTAAGTTTAGTTTTAGTTTTTTAAGCAACCTCCATACTGTTCTCCATAGTGACTGTATCAATTTACATTCCCATCAACAGTGCAAGAGGGTTCCCTTTTCTCCACACCTTCTCCAGAATTTGTTGTTTGTAGATTTTCTGATGATGCCCATTCTAAGTGGTGTGCGGTGATACCTCATTGTAGTTTTGATTTGCATTTCTCTAATAATTAGTGATGTTGAGCCTCTTTTCAAGTGCCTCTTGGCCATCTGTATGTCTTTTTTGGAGAAATGTCTATCTAGGTCTTCTGCCCATTTTTGGATTGGGTTGTTTGTTTTTTTGATATTGAGCTCCATGAGCTGTTCGTATATTTTGGAAATGAATCCTTTGTCCGTTGATACATTTGCAAATATTTTCTCCCATCCTGAGGGTTGTTTTTTCATCTTGTTTATGGTTTCCTTTGCTGTGCAAAAGCTTTTAAGTTTCATTAGGTCCCATGTGTTTATTTTTGTTTTTATTTTCATTACTCTAGGAGGTGGGTCAAAAAAGATTCCTGTGTTTTCCTCTAAGAGTTTTATAGTCTCTGGTCTTAACATTTTTGTCTTTAATCCATTTGGAGTTTATTTTTGTGTATGGACGGTGTTAGGGAGTGTTCTAATTTCATTCTTTCACATGTAGCTGTCCAGTTTTCTCAGCACCACTTATTGAAGAGACTGTCTTTTCTCCATTGTATATCCTTGCCTCCTTTGTCATAGATTAGTTGACTGTAGGTGCGTGGGTTTACAGGTTTTCTATCCTGTTCCTTTGGTCTGTATTTCTGTTTCTGTGCCAGTACCATGTCTTGATTACTGTAGCTTTGTAGTATAGTCTGAAGTCAGGGAGTCTGATTCCTCCAGCTCCATTTTTTTGTTTTTTGTTTCTTGATTGCTTTGGCTGTTTGGAGTCTTTTGTGTTTCCATACTGATTGTGAAATTTTTTGTTCTAGTTCTGTGAAAAATGCCATTGGTAGTTTGATAGGGATTACATTGAATCTGTAGATTGCTTTGGGTAGTACAGTCGTTTTCACAATGTTGGTTCTTCCAATCCAAGAACATGGTATATCTCTCCATCTGTTTGTATCACTTTTGATTTCTTTCATCAGTGTCTTATAGTTTTCTGCATACAGGTCTTTTGTCTCCTTAGGTAGGTTTCTTCCTAGGTATTTTATTCTTTTTGTTGCTGTGGAGAATGGGATTGTTTCCTTCATTTTCTTTCTGATCTTTCATTGTTCGTGTATAGGAATGCAAGAGATTTCTGTGCATTAATTTTGTGTCCTTCAACTTTACCAAATTCATTGACTAGCTCTAGTAGTTTTCTGGTGGCATCTTTAGGATTTTCTATGTATAGTATCATGTTATCTGCAAACAGTGATAGCTCTTTCTTTTCCAATTTGTATTCCTTTTATTTCTTTTTCTTCTCTGATTGCATGCTAGGACTCCCAAAATCTATGTTGCATAATAGTGGCGAGAGTGGGCATCCTTGTCTTGTTCCTGATCTTAGAGGAAATGCTTTCAGTTTTTCACCATTGAGAATGATGTTTGCTGTGAGCTTCTCATGTATATGGCCTCTATGATGTTGAGGTAGGTTCCCTCTATGCCCAGTTTCTGAAGAGATTTTATCATAAATGGGTGTATAATAAATTATATCACCTTACATTGTATTTGCTTTTTCTGTCTTTCCATTAGACCACAAGATCCTTAAACTCATGGGCTATGTCTGCCCTGATGTGGAGGAAGAACCCAACAAATATTTTGAAGAAATAGTATCTTTACCTTATGAGAAAACTTTAGTGATCTCATATTGGCCACTGAGTAATTTCTAAGCTGCTTAGTGAGTCATTCAAGCTTCCGTATTAGATTTGATCCCTCTTTTCCTTATCTAACATATCCTGTGTTGTAGTCAAGTATACTTGCCCAGATATGCTCTTTGCTTATTCAACTTTCTTCCTTTTTTCTTTGCTATTCTCTTGGTCTAAGAATTCTTTCTGATCCATTTTATTATTGAATATTCCTGGTCTATCGGGCCTTAACACAGATTTCACATTTCTGTGAGGGATTTCCTATTCTTTTCCTGTTCAAAATCTGATTTATTTTCAGAACCGTTATAGAACTTCACATCATCTTTAAGCAACTAGTTTTATTGTTTCTATTGTATATAGTTGTGCTCGTATATAATTTGGCCCACATTTTAAATCTGTTAATAACAGCGTAATGTCTTACTCATATTTGGAATTTCTGTATATCTACAAGAGTGACTTGCATATAGAAAATACATAACAACTTACTGAATATGTCACTTGTCAGAAATTCAGTGTGAGAAAATTTGATAAAATAGTATATGCATAAAATATGTTTAAAAGGTTTAAATATATATTTCCAACCAACCATACTTATGACTCTTTACATTATGCCCAGTTCTTGGATGAATAAAGATCAATTTAAAAAGTTTTAGAGAACACATCTTTGTTATGCCAGGTGGGATGGATATCTAAATATCTTTAAACATGTTTTTTTTTTTTTTTTTTTTTTTTTTTTGCGGTATGCGGGCCTCTCACTGTTGTGGCCTCTCCCATTGCAGAGCACAGGCTCCGGACATGCAGGCTAGCGGCCATGGCTCACGGGCCCAGCCGCTCCGCGGCAGGTGGGATCTTCCTGGACCGGGGCATGAACCTGTGTCCCCTGCATTGGCAGGCGGACTCTCAACCACTGTGCTACCAGGGAAGCCCTAAACATGGTATTTTTGATGCCCCAAGTGAATTACTGGCAGAGCCTCAAGTCCCAATAATCAACAGCACCTACACTTCTACAAACTTGTCCATATTGGTATATTTAAACTTTTACTTGGTGGCCATTTTCCCATTATCCTAGGCTTTAGGATAACTTTGCTTTCATGCCTCTCCAACAAGCTTACAGGCAAATCAAAATCGATAATATGGGTAGACTTTGAGTCCCAAACATCTCTGTGATGTTTTGAATCTGGACTGTTAACTGACTGTCAGGGGTAATACATATGGTGACTTGAATTAGATTTGAATCTTGGGCCCCAGAGTGAAAGACAAGTTACTTTAAGATATGCTTTAGCAAAAGAAAAGGGACAGTATGCTGACAATTTAAGAAGTGTAAGTAATAACTTAGGTTCCCTTGAATTCAAATGGCCTTTCAGTAAAAGAACTAAACATTGGGACACTTGGCTCACCAATCTGTAGAGATGAGATCTGTGGGAATAACCTGGCAACCTATTGGATGACACTGCTATCTCACCAACTTGCAGCTGAAAGTGAATTTATCTGGTTTTAAATAGGGTTACAAAGAATGGAAGTTCTCTAATGACAGGTTCAGAGGTTTAACATACCACTAAACAAAGGGTTGGGAAAAGCTAGGGTTTTGCAGATGCATTGCAGATGCTCTCGGTAGCAAGAGGCTTTAAGCCTTATGCTTAAGTCATTGAAACCAGATGTTCCAATAGAGGACACTGGAGCAGAGAGGCAGAGAGTGACTGAGTCCAAGCACGACTTACAGTTGCCACATTCTCCAGCACCGTTTTGACCCAACTGGGTAAATGGTGGAGACTTAGTAAGGAACTCGAGAACTGATCATTCACAAGTTCAGTTTGACAAATTTACATGAGAGAGCACGAGTGGAGATAATAGTATGGGAAAGCCTTGAGAACATAGATTACATATGTATTACATAAACATAACATTAAAGGGATATGTTATGTTCATAGTTATTAGCACAGAGGCTTGTTTTTCTTCTGGATTATTGCGTGAAGGTGATAATCTAGGTTTGGTACATTTTTTGGTACATTTACATTTTCTGTAAAGGACATTATTCTGTAAATATTTTAGGTTTTATGGGCCACATACAATATCTCCCTCCTTTTTGTTTTCTCTTCCTCATCCTGCTCATTTTTCTACTCCTCTACCTTTTCCTCCTTCCTCTTTAAGAATGTAAAAACCATTTTTAGTTCACAGGCCATACAGAAACATGCCACAGGCTGCATTTGGCCTGTGAGCCATAGTTTCCTGACCCTTGTTTGAGCTAATTGAACACTCTAGTAAGTAAACAGTTTCCATACCAACAATGAATAGATTTATAATAGTCACAGAACTGTGACTCCTATATTTATGTCAGCCAACATTTATTTTTATTTTTGATTATTGTTCAAAATCTAAAAATACTTTATAATAAGTAATATAAGAATTAGTTATCATGTATTAAAATATAATTATAGAAAATAATTTAACTTGAGATAAATATATATATATATATATATATATTTTTTTTTTTTTTTTTGCGGTACGCGGGCCTCTCACTGTTGTGGCCTCTCCTGTAGTGGAGCACAGGTTCCGGACGCGCAGGCTCAGCAGCCATGGCTCGTGGGCCTGGCCGCTCCACGGCATGTGGGATCTTCCCAGACTGGGGCACGAACCCGTGTCCCCTGCATTGGCAGGCGGACTTTCAACCACTGCGCCACCAGGGAAGCCCGGGATAAATATTTTTAACCCAAGTAAATATTAAGCACTGTAAATATCAAAAAATTACTTTTAGAAATAGGAGAATGGGTTCCAAAATGAAGTTTACTTTAATTGAAGATGTAGAGACATACTTGAATATTTGGTATACTAATTCATCACTGTTGTAAAAATAATCCCACACAAAACCGTCCTGTGGCTGCCTAGCTTAGTTTTTATGTGTTTCTAAGGTCTGAGTCATAGGTTTCCTTTTCATGTTTCTATCCTTGACCACCTTCCCTATTTCTATTTGTAGCTCCTTTGGTTTACCATAAAATTCTCTGTTAAAATTATTTTGCATGGCACAAATGCATAAACCATGAGTGCTAAAGTGTAGAGTTGGTGTTTTATTTGGTTTCTGAGATCATTGAGACAATAGTGTAAGTATTTACTGATTGGTTTTCTTTCGTACTTTAATTCAGAATATCCAGGTATTGAGTATAGAGAGCAAAGAATAGGTTAAAAACAGTTCTTCAAGTGGTTAATGTGCATCAGCCTTCTTATTAGTAGAGCTTGAAAGATGAGGAATGAAGAACTAATAGGTAAAATAAGGGGCTGAATTCATTACGAAAAATAATAGGAGAGTGTGGAAATAGGATTTGATAGTTTCCCCTGTAGGACTGTTACAACCTCCAAAATAGTTTTCCCCTGCCAATATTCTTACTGCAGCAATACGTAAGAGAAGACATTGCCAGCCTATCAGATAATATACATTTGGAAATACACTTTAAGTTTGATGGGAATGGTTATTTTGAATAAGATGCAGAAATTATTTTCATATTTGAATGCGGTTATCCGCAAATCCCTGCAAAGGCTCTTCTATCCTCAGATATTCATTAATTGTGAAGATAGAGTGATTCAGCTATGTTTTGAACTGTGAGTATATAACACCACCCCAGTCTTGAATTTATTTCACTTTACATTAAGAAGTGTTCTACTCTTTGTGATGCTAATTCTTGAGAATTTTATTTTTACACTAGAGCTTCTTCCCCATACAGCATAAAAAAATGAACCTTTTATAAACAAAGATGTACTATTCAGCAGTAAGATAGGGCTATTTCTCATTATTCTTATGGAGCGGTCATTAAGGTTAGACAGTCAGAAAGGGGGCAGAACATGGAAAAGACCAGTTTTGAAAGTTATTTCCTTACCTCTAGATTAGTGTATTTGCCACCAACTTTTCACTGGCATCAGTGTTAACATGACTTCAGTTTCAAGAAAAGGAGAGAAAAAAATTAGACTTTATTTTCCAATTTATATAAACAGCTTTATTCCAGCCCCTTGTTTCTGTTGTTCTTGACATAACACTGCTTGCTTCTGTGTCTGTGGCGTTCTTATATGATACCTGTGTCTGTGGCGTTCTGATATGATACCTGTGTCTGTGGCATTCTGATATGATATCTGATATGATACCTGATATTTGCTATTCAAGTGAATTTTTTACATTTTCATAGAGGAGTTTTAAAAATCAGGAACCTTTCAGACTCAAGAAGATGAAAATATAAGAGCAAAATGTACAAGTTGGTATTTTTGAACATGTATGTACAAAAACATGCAACCTGAAGAACACAATACTGCAGAGATTCTCTTTGCTTTTTCCACATATGAGATGCCTGGGTTCACCACTTTATAGTACTAAGAAAAGTTTGAAACTTTCATATTTTTCAAATTTGCTGGTTCCTAGAATAATAGTATATATCAAAGAAGAGAAAAGTTGTCCTTAAAAGAAGCACATACTTTAATTATCCTGGCAGATTGCATCTTGAATGTTTAAGCCGCTGTCGTGGCCTAACTTCATCTCCAGAGCTCACCAGAGGTCCTGGAGGGTGGCTTCTATTTGAAGATAAGAGCAAGTGGAGGAGACGTGGACTCAAGGCAACTCTTCTAGATTCTCACTGAGCCAAGTTCAAGTGGCTGCGACACTCAGAAGGAATAAAGAACAGAGTATGTCCAAATGGATTTCTAGCTTGAAGCTTTCAACTGGGATATGAATCTGCCCTATTCACCTTCCAAAAAACTAATCCCAAATCAGTTTATGGGATTAGTGCAGTAAATCCGTTAATGGTATTTGAGGCATTTTCATGAGAACTAGCTTCTGCGGGATGTTTTCTCCTATTTTATTCCTTTATTCAGTAAGGTTCTTACTTGAACATCTTATAAACTATAAAGAAAGGGGGCTTGGAGCCCTGAATGTTAAAGCAGACCTCTAACTCTGATATTGTAGATTTAAAAAATCAAAACCTGGTCAAACTATACATGATCTTTTAATAGGCGCCTATTTGTCTGTGAGGAAGGGACACATTATGCTCTGTGTTGTTATTTGAAGGAAATCAATTTTTTACAAATGTTTAAAAATTCACTCTGAACTGAGTGATCAGTTTGCCAATGTTTGATGTTTTGATTTCCTGTTCTGAAAAGCAGGATTAAAGAGGTAGCCTAAGTAGTGGAAGGACTCCAGCCTAATAATGGAAGTAGTAAACTTACCCAGTAGAAGACAGTTTCTCATCTCCAGCATAGCTTTTTTGGTTGCTTTCTTATGATCTCACCTTTTACTCATTCAGCTAGTGTGTGCCATATGCTACAGTGTGCACTGGGTCCTTGCCCTTGAGGAGCTCCCAGTGACATCTCCTATTTCTTGAATTGGTCTCAGTTATTATGCTTCATAGAATATATAGACTCTTCTAAATTTTGGTGGGAAGCTATCTGCTTTGAAATACATGACATTTTTTCCACTGATTAAAAAATTATTTGAATTAAAAAATTATTGCATGTTTGATTTCCGTATTTGTCTATAGCATTCTAGTAATGTTTATGTTAATGAAATATCTTTTGGAAATTTAAGTTCTTGTTTAAATGGTGTTTGTGTGTGCACCACTTTTTAAAGCTGTATATATTATCTCTTTTCACACTTCCACCCTCAGAACAACAAGGTCAAATTCAGCTGCTTCCAATCTCTTCTCTTCCTTCCCTTTTCAATGTTTATTAGAGTTGGACATGAATAGCACTCTCTGTCATTTAAGTGTTTCTGTTTTAACATAATGGAGTTTACTCAGGTGATTTTCTTTATACTTTTGGGCTTCTACACCGTCTAAAATTAATTAGCTCCCCCATAGTCATTTCTGGAAATTTATAATGCTGTTTATCAAGTTTATGAGCAACCTAATTGCTTTAAATCTATTTTGAAATTCTTTTAATTACATCAGAGTTGTATTGATGTTTTCTGAATTCAGGACTTTATCAGCTTTTAGGTCATCTTAAAATTTGTTCATTGTCTCAAGTGAGAAATTTACATGTTATTTATACTACTTTTTGCATAAAATAGAAAAAGTGAGGAGAAGACCAATTTGATGAATTAAAGGTGCATGCTGATCCCCACAACCCATCTTGTGGTGGGGTGACACTCTTCCATTCAGGCAAGTGTCCTATATTAAATTAATGTAAGTAATATATAGGACCTTTGTGGGAAAGAAAAAAATCTTAATCATGTAACAGCTTTGCAACAAATGGAAAGATATATGATGCTTTGGATGGGAAATATTAATATTAAAAAACATAATCAGAATGGATAAGTAATTGTTATAAGCCTTTATAATTAAGTATAACTTAAATATGTATGTTAAAATACATAAATCTTAAATACACAGTTCAAAAGATTTTTATAAATTGAACACATTCATGTAACCATCTGCCGTTCTTGAGTGTTCCAGTTGTTTAGCATACCTGTCAACACTTGATATTGCTAATCCTTTTGATTTTAGCCATTTTGATAGGTGTGTAATTGTATAGCATTGTGGCTTTAATTGGCGTTTCTCTGATAACTAATCATTTTGAATACCCTTTCATTTTCTTCTTAGCCAGTTGGACAAACTCTTCTGTGCAGTACCTTTTCAGGTCTTTTGCGCATTTCTTTATTTTCTGTAAATTCCTTTCTTTTTAAAATTGAAATATAGTTGGCAAGCAATATTCTGTTAGTTTCAGATGTACTACATAGTGATTTTGACATTTAAATACATTACGAAATGATCACCATGATAAGTTTAGTAACCATGTGTCCCCATACACAGTTATTACAGTGTTATTGACCATATCATCTGTGCTGTAATTACATCCCTGTGACTGTTTCATAACTGGAAGTTTGTACCTCTTAATTCCCTGTACCTATTTTGCCCATGCCCCCTGCTTCTCCCCTCTGGCAACCACCCTTTCTTTCTCTGTATTTATGAGTCTGTTTTCATTTTGTTTTGTTTTTTAAGATTCCACATGCAAGTAGATCATACAGTATTTGTCTTTCTCTGTCTGACTTATTTCACTTAGCTTAATACCCTCCAGGTCCACCCATGTTGTTGCAAATGACAAGATTTTGTTCTTTTTATGGCTGAGTAATATTCTGTTGCATATGTAGTCCACATCTTCTTTATCCATTCATCTGTCAATGGACACTTAGGTTGCTTCCATAGCTTGGCTGTTGTAAATTATGCTCAGTCAACATAGGGGTGCATATATCTTTTTGAATTTGTGTTTTTGTTTTCTTTGGGTAAATAACCAGAAGTGAAATTGCTGGATCATATGGTAGTTATATTTTTAATTTTTTGAGGAAACTTCATCCTGTTTTCCATAGTGGTTGCACCAATTTATAGTCTCACTGACAGTGCACAAATGTTGGTGTTCCTATTTTGCCACATCTTTTCCCACATTTATTTGTTGTGTTTTTGATGATAGCTATTCTGACAGGTATGAGGTGACATCTCATTGTGGTTTTGATTTGCATTTCCCCGATGATTAGTGATGTTGAACTTCTTTTCATGTGTCTGTTGCCCATCTGCATATCTTCTTTGAAAAAATGTCCGTTTAGGTCCTATGCCTATTTTTTAATCAGATTTGTTTACATTGAGTTATATGAGTTCTTTATATAGTTTGGATATTAACCCCTTATCAGGTATGTTGTTTGCAAATATCTCGTCCTAGTCAATAGGCTGACTCTACATTTTGTTGATGGTTTTCTTCACTGTGAAAAGGTGTTTTAGTTTAATATAGTCCCATTTCTTCATTCTTGCTTTTGTTTCCCTTGCCTGTGGAGACAGATCCAAAAAAATATTGCTAGGAGCAATGTCAAAGTGCGTACTGCTTATGTTTTTTCCTAGGAGTTTTAAGGTATCAGGTCTCACATTAAAGTCTTTAATCCATTTTGAGTTTATTTTCATATATGATGAGAGAAAATGGTCCAGGTTCATTCTTTTGCATGTAGCTGTCCAGGTTTTTTCACCATCATTTATTGAAGAGGCTGTCTTTTCTTCATAGTGTATTCTTGCCTCCTTTGTCATAGATTAATTGACCATATAAGAATGGGTTTATTTCTGGGCTCTCTATTCTGTTCCATTGATCTGTGTGTCTGTGTCTGTTTTTGTGCCAGTACCATACTATTTTGATGAATGTAACTTTGTATTATAGTTTGACACTAGAGAGTGTAATACTTACAGCTTTGTTCTTCTTTCTCAAGATTTCTTTGGCTATGTTGGGTCTTCTGTGGTTCTGTACAAATTTTAGGATTATTTGTTCTAGTTCTGTGACAAATGCTATTGGTATTTTGATAAGGATTGCCCTGAATCTGTAAATCACCTTGAGTAGCATGCATATTTTCATAATATTAATTCTTTTAATCTGTGAGCATGGTATATCTTTCATTTTGTGTTGTTTTCAGTTTCTTTCATCAGTGTCTTATAGTTTTCAGAATATAGGCCTTTTACCCTCTTGGTTAGGTTATTCCTGTGTATTTCATTCTTATCGATGTAATTGTAAGGGGGATTGTTTTCTTCATTTCTCTTTCTGATAGCTTGTTGTCAGTGTATAGAAACAACAGATTTCTGTATATTAATTTTGTATCCCGAAAATTTACTGAATTCATTTAATAGTTTTTTGATGGAGTCTTTAGAGTTTTCTAAGTATAACATCATTTCATCTGCAAAAAGTGACAATTTTACTTCTTCCTTTCCAATTTGGATTCCTTTTATTTCTTTTTTTTTTTTTTTTTGTGGTACGCGGGCCTCTCACTGTTGTGGCCTCTCCCATTGCAGAGCACAGGCTCCGGACGCGCAGGCTCAGCCGCCATGGCTCACGGGCCCAGCCACTCCACGGCATGTGGGATCCTCCCAAACCGGGGCACGAACCCGCATCCCCTGCGTTGGCAGGCGGACTCTCAACCACTGCGCCACCAGGGAAGCCCTATTTCTTATTCCTGTCTGATTGCTGTGGCTAGGACTTGCAATTCAGTGTTAAATACAATTGGCAAGAGTGGACATCTTTGTCTTGTTCCTGATATTAGAGGAAATGTTTTCAGCTTTCCACTCTTGAGTATGATGTTGTCAGAGGGTTTGTCAGATAAGGCCTTTATTTTGGTGTGGTATTCTTTCTATACCCACTTGTAGAGAGTTTTTATCATAAATTGATGTTGAATTTTGTCAAAAGTTTTTACGTGTTTATTGCAATGATCATATAATTTTTATTCTTCAGTTTGTTAATGTGGTGTATCATATTGATTGATTTGTGGATACTGAACTATCCTTGTATGCCTGGGATGAATCTCACTTGATCATGATATATGATCCTTTTAATGTATTATTGAATTAGGTTTACTAATATTTTATTGAGGATTTTTACATCTCTATTCTTCAGTGATACTGGCTTATAATTTTTTTTGTGTGTGTGTGTGGTGTCTTTGTCTGGTTTAGGAATCAGAGTGATACTGACCTCAAAGAATGAGTTTGGAAGCATTCCTTCCTCTTTAATTTTTTAGAATAGTTTGAGAAGGATGGTTAACTCTTCCTTAAATTTGGTAGAATTCACCTGTGAAGCTGTCTGGTCCTGGACTTCTGTTTGTTGAGTTTTGAAAATTATTGTTTTCAGTTTCATTACTGGTAATGGGTCTGTTCAGATTTTCTGTTTGTTCCTGATTCAGTCTTGGAAGATTGTACATTTCTGGAAATATATTCATTTCTTCTCAGTGGTCCAATTTGTTGGCATATAATTATTCACAGAAATCTCTTATGATCCTTCGTATTTCTGTGGTGTCAGTTGTAACTTCTCTTTCATTTCTGAACTTATTAATTTGGGCCCTCTCTTTTTTTCTTGATGAGTCTGGCTAAAGGTTTATCAATTGTGTTTATCTTCTCAAAAAACATCTCTTAATTCCATTGATCTTTTCTACTTTTTAAGTCTTTATTTCATTTATTTTGGTTCTGAGCTTTATTATTTCCTTCCTTCTACTAATTTTGGATTTGGTTTTGTTCTTCTTTTACTAGTTCCTTTAGGTGTAAGGTTAGGTTGTTTCTTTGAGAATTTTCTTGTTTCCTGAGGTAGACCTGTATTGCTATAACCTTCACTCTTAGAACTGCTTTTGCTGTATCCCATAAATTTTGGAACATTGTGTTTCCATTTCATTTGTCTCCAGGTATTTTTAAAATTTCCTCTTTGATTTCTTCAGTGACCCATTGGTTGTTTAGTAGCATCTTGTTCAGACTCCACATGTTCGTTTTTTCCAGCTTTTTTCTTTTAACTAAATTCTAGTTGAACACTGTTAATGGTCGGAAAAGATGCTTGATATGATTTCAGTCTTTTTAACCTTATTGAGACTGTGTTTTGTGACCTAGTATGTGATTATCCTGGACAATATTCCATGTACACTTGAAAACAGTGTGTATTCTGCTGTTTGGGGGTTATTTTCTGTAATTTTCTTATTAATTTGTAGAAGATCTTTATAGATTCTGGATAGGAATCCTTTGTCAAATATATGTATTGCAAATATCTTTTCCTGTTCTGTGTTTTGCCTTTGACATTTGGCGTTTTTGATAAAAAGTTCTTAATTTACTGATGTTTGACTGAATTGATATTTTCCTTTATGATTAGTGCTTTTTGTATCTTACTTAAGAAATATTGTCTATGCTCCTATATTTTATTATAGAATTAAAAAAATTTTACTTTTCTGTTAAGCTAAAGTATTAATAAATATGTTAACAAGTGTATTTTCTATTAACATTTCCTATTAGGAATTCCCAGTTCCCAATGGAATTGATCTTTGTTTACACTGTAAGTTAGGGACCAAAGGTCATTTTTTCCCATGGATGTTCAGTCGATGAAGCTGTTTTCCCCAGTGCACTGCAATGATATTTTTTTAGGAAACCAGTGTCTGTATACCTATGACTGTACTTCTGGACTCTCTGTTCTGTTTTGGTCTTATTGTCCAAAACCATGATAACAAGTTTGCTTCCACTGTCTGTGACCTAACCTTTGTGATTGGAATGATACATTGCAGTTATGAGTCATTAATTTATATTTTAGGTAATTGAACATACCATTTCCTTTAGATGGGTATATTTGCCTTACAGCTAGCAAACATTTTTCTATTTGATAACTTTTTATGTAACACTGTAGACTAATGGTTTTTATAGACTCAACTTTTCTCCAGTTGAGTATACTTCTATCTTATTCAAATACTCAGTCTATCAAAAACTGGAAATGGGAAGTCCTTTAGGATGGTTTGTTCTTTTTAACACCAATAGCAGTCATATTTGATAGCTTCCTTAATGTGTTGAAATAAAAATTTCCAGGCATATCTTGAGTTTTCATACCTATCCATGGAATTAATGTCCAACTTTGTTATATTGAAATTGATGTAAGAGATCAAAATATGGACACTGATATAGACATTATATTGTTTAACATGAAGATAAAGTGAGAACAATTTCCCAATTTAATGGCAAAGTAGAAACATTTTAAGTTTTATTAAATTCAGTGTTTTTCCATTTACTTCTAACTTTATTTTCTTGTTCTATAAATGTTTTAAATCCATTTTCTTCCTGTTTGAGCTACTAGCTTTACCTTTGTATCATGTACAACATGTTTATTAGCTTTGTTATGCCATACGATGTACTGTATATTACACACTAAACCATGTGTTCAAATTAAAATATTATTGAAATATTTTTAAAGCAACTAAAACACACAGAAAAGTTGTAAGAATAATATGAAGAACTCCAATATTGTATTTTACCCAGAGGCCCCATTTAAGTTTTGCTCATTGTCTCAATAATTTCCTATATAGCAGAAGGATCCAGTGTAGGATCATCTGCTGCATCCCGTTGTCATGTTTTTCCTAGTCTCCTTCAACTTGGAATAGTTCTTCACTCTTTCCTTAGCTTTCATGTTTTCTATATTTTTGAGGATTACAGGTCAGTTGCTTTGTAAACTTTCAATTTGGGTAGGTACAAACTGATTAGACCCAGCTTATATATTTTGAGCCTGAATACCCCCATGAAAGTGATGCTGTGGTCTCCTCTTTACATTGTTTCTGCTGGCACAAGTTATCGTTTTGACCCATTACCGGTGAGTTTTACGTTGATCATTTAGTTAAGGTGGAGTCAGAATATTGACTACATTCATGTATATTGAAAAAAAATAAGATAATATTTTGAGGATATGAGGGCCAGGTTTCTCACTGTCAGAGAAACAAGGTACAAATATGGAATGGAGGAAAGCTAGAAAGAACCCTTTGATATTGAATTGGATTTAGAAGTATTGCTGTGAATTCTTAGTTTTCAGTTAGATAATTTGAAATATAAATTAAGATGTAAATGTGCATGTACATATGTATATGTGGATGTATTTTTATAGAGCATAAGTATATTCTTAGCTCTGTGACACCTCAAGCAGTGAGCAAAATTTGCTTTCTAAATACCACTGCTCGTAGGAGAAAGAAATTGTTGGTTCTAGAGTCAAGGCAGGGAATGAAGAAGATGAGCCTGAAATAACTTATTCAACCAGAAAGTATGGAGATTCTCAAAACATGGTGAAGATATTTCAGAAGGATACAAGAAGAAGCTTGAAAAAGTTCCTGTTGGCCAAATATGAGATATTTTGTGTATGAAAATAAACAATTATAAAAAGAGATTATAACCAATTGAATAAAATGAATCTTTGAGGCCACACTGGTAAAATTTAATAAATGTGAATAATAAAGAAGGAGAAGAGAAAGGTCTTTCTTAGAGTAGACTGTGAACTAATATATGTGGAAGATGTAGAATTAGAAAGTCACCATTTGGCAACCATCAAATTTATAATTAGTACAGGTAAGAAACAACAATTCATGTTAAAACTAATGAGAGAAAGTGTAAGGAGGAATGAGATTTTACATAGTCTCAAAGTACTTATCTATAAAATACTTATTAATTACAAAAGGGAAGTTTCTTTAAAATAGAGAAAGCTGGCTCTCATTATCTTCAAAATATTTTCTTATTACTCAATCTACATGAACGTGGCTAATCTCCTGATTCAAAGAAGCTACCATCTGTTTATGAGTCCTCCTGAGAGCTTGGACCCCACTGGGACCACATTGCCATCCCACTGAGACACTTTTCTTATGTGAACTTTGACCACCATTGAACTGCCTTCCTTGATGCCTTCTTTGTATCTTTGTAAATATATTAAAAACCACCCTTTATTAAAGTGGTCCTGGTTCCCTATTTCTTTGTTCAAAAGACACTGGGATCATAGGCTTAAGCCATGACATCAAAGTAACAAAGAAAGGGGAAAATATTTCCTGACACTTTCCATAATTAAAGTCCATTGTTCTACCCATATTATATGAGTATAATAATCAGCTCAGGGTCAGCAAAGCCATCTTTTCTAAAATATACCATAACTAAAAAACAAAATCTAGTTGTTTAGTACACAATCATATTTATAATAACATTTCAGTTTAATTGCTTTGTAACCATTTTGTTTTATAACACATAGGAACTTTGAATTATAAAATTATAAAAATATGTAACACTTAAACTATTTTAAATCTTGAACCTAAAGAGTCAAACACTCTACTTGCCAGGTCTTACATGATCATTTATTTTTCAAATAAAAGTTTCAAAAATGATGGAGTTTATTTTTGTATCTTTATTAGATATCTAGATAAACAAACTGAGGCAAATCCATAAAATATCTTTGGAAATAAGTGGATTCTTTAAGTCTAAAGGCAAATGAGACTGCACCTAAGTACTTTAGTTGATAAAGTTGTTTCCTATGGGAATATGGGTTAACAATTCTGATATTGCTCTGCATGCATACTGGAATGGAACAATTAACTAAATGGATGGCAGATGGTGCAAGCCTGGTTTCTTACTGCTGGAGTGGGAATTTACAGATAAGCAAGAGGAGGAGGCTAGAATAACCCACGGTAATGGATTAGAGTTGAAGATATGAGTATGAACTCATGTTTAGCTTAATGTAGAGGTAGATAGTTAGATACTGAAATACTTAAAGCTTTGTGTATGTGTACAGGTTTATATAGATGTCTATATTGTTTGCTCTGTCAGCTGAGAAAGCTTATAAGAAATACCACCCCAGTAGCCATGAGTATGCCTACTGCCCAGATCTTGGTTTCTAATACCATTTTTCAATAAAAGGAACTAAGGCTCCTTGGAGAAATGTCTGATTCTAGGACCAAGGTAGAAAATATACCTGAGATGATGAGTCTGGAGCATCTTGTAGTGCCAGAAAGTAAGGAAGTACTCAAGACAAAAACGAAAAACAAAACATTGGTGAGGGTAAGTCAGAGAAACACAGGAGTATAGTATGGAAAGGGGGAAAAAATGAGTAATGTCACAGTGGAGAAATCTGACAAACACTGCCTCAGTCGGGTGATCAAGGCCAGCATCAACAATCATAAATCATGTTGATAGCATATATGCTTGATATAATATGGTGAAAATGGCACTTTACCTCTGTGGTGTTCCTCTCAATAACTCATACTCCCAGTCTTATCAGGAGAAAAACAAACATTTCAATTTTTAGGCATCTTTGGTTCTTAATTATGTGTGTCAGCCTGACTGGGCCTATTCTGGATGTTTCTCTGAAGGTGTTTTTGGATGAGATTTACATTTATTTATTTTTTTATTTGGCAGTTTAATTAGTTTCATTTCTGAGTAGGATCACAGGAAGAAATAAGGACAGTTTACATCACAAAACAATGTGCATGAATATGTGTATTTATATTACATAAATGAAACAAAAGTTTCAAGAAACAACTCATGCCTCTCCTAATTTATTTTATTTCATGGCAGTGTTGGTTGTGACTCAGTGAGATTTACAATTAAATCAGTAGACTTTGAGGAAAGCAGATTACCCTCCATAAGGTAGTGGGCCTCATCCAGTCAGTTGAAGGCCTGAATTGCATGAAAGGCTGACCTCCCGAGCAAGAGGAAATTCCCTAGCAGACCACCTTCAAACTTCATTTGCAACACTGGCTTTTCAGCTTCAGCTGCAGTGTTGGCTTCTGCCACAGGTCTCCAGTCTGCTGGCCCACCCTGAAAATTTTGGACTTGTCAATCTTCATAAGGATGAAAGCCAGTTTCTTAAAATAAATCTCTTTCTGCACATGTACACACCTATTGGTTCTGTTTCTCTGAAGCACGCTGATTAGTACAGCATCCTAAATAATATATGACCGGTACTCCTCAGGATTCTTAAAGTCATCAAAAACAAAGTCTGAGAAACTGCTAAGCCAAGAGGAGCCTAAGAGATCAGACCTGACAACTAAGTGTAATGTGGTATCCTGAATGGGATCCTGGAAGAGGAAAGGGGCTTTAGGTAAAAACTAGGGAAATTTAAATAACCTATGGGCTTTAATTAATAATAACATATCAATATTGGTTCATTACTCATAACAGTATATTGTACTAATTAAAATGTTCATGGGGAAGCTGAGTGTGTGGTATAGGGGCATTCTCTGTACTGTCTTCTCAGTATTTCTGTAAATCTATAATTGTTTTAAAAAGTAAAGTCTATTAAAAATAAAAATGTTGGGACTTCCGTGGTGGTGCAGTGGTTAAGAATCCACCTGCCAGTGCAGGGGACATGGGTTTGATCCCTCGTCCGGGATCAAACACATGCCATGGAGGAGCTAGGCCCGTGCACCACAACTACTGAACCTGTGCTCTAGAGCCCACGAGCTGCAACTACTGAGCCCATGTGCCACAACTACTAAAGCCTGCACACCCTAGGGCCCACGTGCCACAACTGCTGAGCCCGTGTGCTGCAGCTACTGAAGCCTGTGCGCTCTAGGGCCCGCGTGCCGAAACTACTGAGCCTGCATGCTGCAGCTACTGAAGCCTGTGCGCCAAGAGCCTGTGCTCTGCAGCAAGAGAAGCCACTGCAGTGAGAATCCCTCGCCGTGCAGCAGCAAGATCCAATGCAGCCTAAATAAATAAATAAATAAATAAATAAAAATGTTAAACAAGTGAAAAAATATGCACAGCAGTCTCTCAATATTTTTTATTTGATGGTTGAGGAAATAGAGGGAGATAAACAGTTAAAAAAAAGAATGTAGGGGCTTCCCTGGTGGCGCAGTGGTTGAGAGTCCGCCTGCCGATGCAGGCGACACAGGTTCATGCCCCAGTCCGGGAAGATCCCACATGCCGCGGAGCGGCTGGGCCCGTGAGCCATGGCCGCTGAGCCTGGGCGTCCGGAGCCTGTGCTCCGCAACGGGAGAGGCCACAACAGTGAGAAGCCCGCGTATCACAAAAAAAAAAAAAAAAAAAAAAAAAAAGAATGTAGGGAAATAACAGTACATATGCTAAAATTGCATATGCAGTTAACCCTTGAATAACATGGGTTTGAATGGCTTGGGTTCACTTATGCACTGATGTTTTTCAATAAATATGTACTACAGCACTACATGATTTGCCATTGGTTGAATCTGCAGATTTGGAACCACAGATATGGAGGGCTTGACTATAAAGTTATATATGGATGGGGTCAGAGCCCCTTGCTTTCATGCTGTTCAAGGGTCAATTGTATAATAAATCATATTTTTGTAAGATTATGTGTGTGCATATGTATGTGATTATGCCTAAAAGCATATTTCTGAAAGAAAAATCGCCAGAACTTCAGAAGTGGTTACTCTGAGAATTGAAATTACAGATGGATCCTTCCTTCCTCCCTCCCTCCCTTCCTCCCTTCTTCCCTCCTTCTATCTCTCCCTTCCTTCCTTCTTCCCTGCATTGTTTAAATTTTGAACAAAGAAAATATTTTCTGTGTAATGAGAAAAGAATAGTTACAAGTAAAAGTGACTCCAAGTTAGATGCCCTAAGTTGTACTTTGAGATTTCAAACTTACCACTTCCTTGTCTGGATCTCTAAAACTTTTGGATCCACCTTCAACAAGCTGTAGAGAACCAAATCATTGTAGGTCTTCACTGGAAAATAAAATACGGGATTACTGGTACTCCAACCCAGATCACAATGAGGTAAATAACATTTTCAGAACACCGTATCAGATAGGTGGACCATACATTACTCTAGTTACAGATGACAAATACATAACATTTGTGTTATTTTCCCCCTTCCTGCAACTATGGCAGACATGACTAATTGAGTACAGTTTTTTTTTTGCAGGATGACAGAGTGGTCAGAGTTGTCCATGGAGATGAAACCTCATTACCATTCCTCCTTTAGGAACTCCAGATTATTTCCTTGGGTCAAGCCAGGCCATCAGAGAGCTATATAAATCGTAACTTGCTTAGTCTCTTATAGAATCACACTCGCTAATTTCTTTTTGTAATAGGAGTCCTAAGCTTTTTATCAAAGTCCAGTATAAAATTCATGACATTATTGCATTTGTATTAAAGACATTGTTGAAGATATTTTCTACTTAGTGGCCCTGTATATCAATAACGGATAAGTATCTATTATTATTGTTGTTGTTACGTCTTTTAGAATACACTGTTAAGGAAAGCTTCATTTTTCCTGAGGCTAGGCTCTGCTTTTCTGCTAATTGGTAATGTTTCTCTTTTAACCTTGAATTCTGGTAAGCTCTGAGACAAATTTGACCATCATCTGTTGCAGTTGTGTTCTCCTTATTTTTTTTTGTTTGTTTGTTTAGCTTTACCTCCTTGTTCCATAAAAGATTTGAGACAATAGTGTGGATTTCATGTTGCTATTTTCCCTGTTTTTATACTTATATTTTCCCTGATCTTGATTTTTCTATTTTTATTTTATTGCTATTTTATTATATTTGTGAAACCCAGTAGCATATGAATAGTTTTTTTTAGAGTGAAACATCTGAATTACACAGTATCTTTAAGTTGCTTTTTAAAAATTTCAAATATATATCATAACTTGGATTTGACTTTAAAATGTGATATCTCATTTGGCTGGTATCACTTAAGCATGCTTTTAATGAACATTGGAAGAGCATTGGACTAGGATTTGGAAGACCTAAATTCTACTTTTTGTTGTTATGTTTAACTTGGGGTTAATGATTTAATGACTCTAGGATTCATTTTTCTGTTAGGGAAAAAAATGTTTTACCACTCTGTTATAAAAATTAATTCACTTTGTATATTGGTTTTTATTTTTTAGCAAATTGCCTTTAATTTAGTGAATTTCAAAACACAAGCAAAGTTAACAATCAGTGGGAAAAAATACAAACATCTCCAGGTTCAAAATATTTTTTAATTTGCTGGGAAAGAAACTTCTTAGAGAAAGTCTTATCAGAAAAAAAGCACCAAATTCTGTTTGGGCATTTGGCTAATATTTTAATACTTTGGGGGGATACATCTTAATAGTTGAAATTCCCATGACCTCATATTCATTAAGTAGTTGTCGTTAAAGTTGTTAGAAGCTTGAATTCATGAATGTTTCCAATGGAACCTTTTTTTACTAGAACTGCAACCAAATTGAGAGTTTACCTTGTAGGGCAGTAATGTATATAGTCACACTCTTTGAGGGCTCTGCTCTGGGATTTTCCCTGTCCTCTTCCTTATTTGGAGCTCCCAGTGACCTCCAAGTGAAGGCTGAGTATACAAGATTAGAACAGTATAAGCAGATTCTATTCCAATTTGCCAAAGTGTTTATGCTAAGTGGATAATAGCAGTCTACCCCTAACTTTTCAGTGTGGTCCTTGAAGAAACTGAATGTCATATGCTGGTAAATTTTACTGCTTATTTATTGCCATATAATAAATTACAAATGACTTTTCTATTCTGAACATTCTTTATCCTCTGTGACTAATCAGAAACATGACAATAAAAACCAGAAATCTTCAGCATTTTTAATTACTCTCCTCAGACATCTAAATAACTACTGGATCACAGAAGAAAACCAATGGTAACACTGACTAGGAAAGACAGGTGTATAACTGGGAGTTATGATGGCTGAAATTTAAGGTCTCTCTTAAGTTTTAAGAATTTTTATTAAACATAATTTTGATTCCAAATGTTTGATTCTTTGCAAATGGCCTGATTTCAGTGAGGTTGAGATGAGTTCCCCAAGTTTTCAAGACTTAGTTTCCTTTTAACATGAAACACACTACAATCATTTCTTTTGGACTGATTATTATATAATATTTCATGAGATAGTCTGAATACTGAGGAAAAATATTTTATATAATGTAAAATTTTATTCTAGGCATCTGTAGAGCAGAGGGCATTTTGTCTGATAATTGGGGAATTTAAAATTCCAAATAGAACTTTAAAGTTTTTGGTTTTTTTAATGGGCTAATCCTTGACTAGATGTAGCTAGTTTCCTATGGTGATGATGATGATTGTTTTTGTTACTATTTTATGGAATATAAACTCATGTATTTATTTGAACTCCAAATGTCTTCTTATCTTTCAAAGTATAGGTCATTCAAAGTAACACTTGATGTCTTCCATGCTAATAAATAGCAACTATAAGGAGCACATTACTAGATTTCTTTCTACACGTGGGTGGACACAAATGTACATGTATTTTAATCTAAAATACCTGTGTGAAAATGCATTTCTGTACATTGGAAAGGCAAGGATAAGAATTCTTAAAAAGAAAAGTTGCTTTAAATTTTACTTAAAATATACCTGTGAAATACAGAAAATATAATACATTAAATTTTTTAAAAATCATTGTAGATTCACAGGTAATTGAAAAAAGAAAAGTACAGGGAGGTCCCATGCACCTTTTATCCAGTCTTTTCTAATGATAACATCTTTTATAACTGTAGTACCATATCACAATCAAATAATTGACCTTGCTATAATGCATGCTATTATATTTATTGAAGGATAAATAATTAAGCGTGAATTTCAAGTAATAATTATACTAATATTAAATAAACCTTCAGTCTTTTAGGTTTGAAGATATGTACATATAATTGAAACATATAAACTTGCTTGATATTTACCAACTTGGATCTACCAAATGACTGTTTTGGCCACCTATCTATAGATATAGATATATATTAATGAATATATTCAGTTGACTCATATGAGTTTGTCAATATTCAAACTTTTTGACCTGTAAACTGGCTATTTCTTATGAGTCAACACAATATATCATATCCTATTTCTATCAAAGTATATTTAAATCATTTTAGTATGTTAGTGGTTTGAACTATTTAGAATACTGGGAAAGGGTTGAAAGTATGGGTGAGGAAGGATTAAGGAAAGATGTTGGAAGTGATTTTAGAGCAGTCTAGAAGAGTAGATTACTAAGAGGTCTAACAATCCATCTGACAGACCTCCTCTAGGAATTCCAAATTATTTCCTTGGGTCAAGCCAGAGCATCTGAAAACTTTGTGTGAAATTCTAGGTATTATTTTTTCATGGTAACATTCCTATGTGATGCTCTATTTTTGAAATTGCTGGAGTTATTCCTCAATCAGAAGCTATTTATCTACTCATGTACCCTAAAAGGTACTCATTCCTTTATTTGCTTTCCTAAGGTCTAAAAAGTATACTTACGAAACTGAAAATTTCAACAAACACCTTAAAGAATACCTTATTGGTATTGATTACTGCAGATTAACAAAAACAATGAGATAATTTCTTAGCAATGTCTTAAGAGATGACAAAGAATCTAAAAATATGCAGTTTAACAGTAGAGTCCTCAGCATTAGTGGGTCTCCTATGATCTCTAGCTACAGAGTTGGTAGGTCCTGAAAGATCATATCTGGTTACAGGAAGAAAAGTCTATATTTCAGAGTATGAGGGTCTCATCAGTTTCATCACATGGGGTATAGGCACAGTTCCTTCCAGTCAAAGGAGAGATATTCTTTCTTTAGCACTGAAATTCAGAAAAGGATATTCCAACTTTACTCCATCCTAGACAAATGAATTATTAAGATTAAACCAACTAATCACATCCAGGAAAATAATGAATAAGCATTGGGGGTGCTGAAAGAGGTGGAGATTCTGAGGGGTACATATATGTATGGAGCAGAAGACCACAGAAATTCTATTTAAATTCATCAAATGGTTCTAATTTAATTTACTTTTGAGATTTTTTTCCCCCTGGAAATCAGATGGACTTGGGCAGGAAATGTGGATAGTTCAGAGTTTCAGGTCTAACTGACCCAAAGAATAACTTTAACTGAAGGCTGGAGAGTATGGGAATTCTGGCTTCCATCTGCTTTACTGACAGATCAGTGGGCTTGTCCATGGAACATTAATTTCAGTATCTCTGGCGAAGGCTGACAAACACAATTCCCTATTTAGAGTTATGTCCATGACTGGTCATCTGGCATGTCAGAGCCATCCGGCCACCTGTCCTCTGGGACTCAGCACAACACTTACCTACTCTCACCCATAGTTTATGTTGCTTGCCTGCTCAGCTGATGCCAACCCAAGCAAGACCTAGTCTTTCTCTGTGACCTTGCTAACCCAAACTGAACAGTCACACCAAGCATCTAACTTTGCTCTGTACTCCTACTAATACAAGAATTACTTCTCTTTTCACTTGTGTTGAGATTTCCAATGATATCTGGGAACACTTGAGCCGCAAGGGACTAAGGGGAAGAAGGGGAGCAATGGGTGATTTGTGAGTAGAGTCACTTATGAAAAAATAGTGCCCAGATAGAGACTTTTTTTCTGGCGTCTCCCTCTTCTCCACCAAAGACTATTAAGAATACTTACACATATGTGATAGAACATTTATAAGAGACATATATTCTTGCCCCTCCATATCCTTTTTTTTAATGTTTATTTACTTTTTTAAACATCTTTATTGGAGTTTGATTGCTTTACCATGGTGTGTTAGTTTCTGCTGTACAACAAAGTGAATCAGCCATACATAAACATATATCCCCATATCTCCTCCCTTGTGCATCTCCCTCCCACCCTCCCAATCCCAGCCCTCTAGGTGGACACAAAGCACCGAGCTGATCTCCCTGTGCTATGCGACTGCTTCCCACTAGCTATTTTACATTTGGTAGTGTATATATGTCCATGCCACTCTCTCACTTCATCTCAGCTTACACTTCCCCCTCCCTGTGTTCTCAAGTCCAGGGAGACTTTATTCCCTGCGTCTTTATTCCTGCCCTGCCCCTAGGTTCTTCAGAACCATTAAAAAAAAAAATTCCATATATATGTGTTAGTATACTGTATTTGTTTTTCTCTTTCTGACTTACTTCACTCTGTATGACAGTCTCTAGGTCCATCCACCTCACTACAAATAACTCAATTTCGTTTCTTTCTATGGCCGAGTAATATTCCATTGTATACATGTGACACATCTTCTTTATCCATTCATCTGTCGATGGACACTTAGGTTGCTTCCATGTCCTGGCTATTGTAAATAGAGCTGCAATGAACATTGTGGTACATGACTGTTTTTGAATTATGGTTTTCTCTGGGTATATGCCCAGTAGTGGGATTGCTGGACCATATGGTATTTCTATTTTTAGTTTTTTAAGGAACCTCCATACTGTTCTCCATAGTGGCTGTATCAATTTACATTCCCACCAACAGTGCAAGAGGGTTCCCTTTTCTCCACACCCTCTCTAGCATTTATTGCTTGTAGATTTTTTTTGTGTGTGTAGAGTTTTTTCATGATGGACATTCTGACCATTGTGAGGTGATACCTCATTGTAGTATTGATTTGCATTTCTCTAATGATTAGTGATGTTGAGCATCCTTTCATGTGTTTGTTGGCAATCTGTATATCTTCTTTGGAGAAATGTCTGTTTAGATATTCTACCCATTTTTGGATTGGGTTGTTTGTTTTTTTGATATTGAGCTGCATGAGCTGCTTGTATATTTTGGAGATTAATCCTTTGTCAGTTGCTTCATTTGCAAATACTTTCTCCCATTCTGAAGGTTGTCTTTTCGTCTTGTTTATGGTTTCCTTTGCTGTGCAAAAGCTTTGAAGTTTCATTAGGTCCCATTTGTTTATTTATTTTATTTTTATTTTATTTATTTGTTTTTTGTGGTACATGGGCCTCTCTCTGTTGTGGCCTCTCGCGTTGCGGAGCACAGGCTCTGGATGCGCAGGCTCAGCGGCCATGGCTCACGGGCCCAGCCGCTCAGTGGCATGTGGGATCCTCCCCGACCGGGGCATGAACCCGCGTCCCCCTGCAATAGCAGGCGGACTCTCAACCACTGAGCCACCAGGGAAGCCCACTTATAGTTCTTTTTATGGCCATCTCTTCCTGGAGATAAGGAAGGGAGAGCAAGTACTAAACTTGGGATGATAACATTTTTTGAAGAACATTGTTGATCATTTCTCTTTTTCAGTGGATGAAGAGGTAAATCTCAATGATTTGATTTAGAATCAAATAAGACCTATCTATGTGATTTGTTAAACTTTGTCTGCCAGAGCTGGATAAAGCAGTTGGGCCAGTAATGAATAAGTAAGCAACGTTTCCAAGTGGATCTTGAGGAGAAGGAGAGACTCAGAGACTCCTTTTTGAAATTAGCTGCCTTGGAGGTGGTGAATAGATGATGAACATGCCTCAAAGAAAGAGTCACTAACATTACATTTATTATCAGAATATACATCCTGGTTGAGAGCTATATACTGCAGTGTTACCTTGCTGAAATAATGGATCGTTCTCCTCAGAAACCTTTTGTCTTCCTCAGTATGTAAATAATAGAAATGATTTAATCAATGCTTTCCACCATTGTCTCTTCCCATATTTCTGTCATCACTTTCTAGGCCATCTCCTTTCTCCACACCCAAGCCACATACCCTAAATAGCAGCTATTTTGGTCTCTTTGTTGTTTCTTGGTTACTCCACATACTCATCAATCTTCAGGCTTTTGCTCCAGTTTTTACCTCCCTTGGAATGTCCATAGCTCAAGATCTTCCTTTGCTGAGAAATCTTCTTGAATCAAAAATTGTCACTCCTTTCTCTGTATTTCCATAGCATGTTTTAATCTTTGTTACACCATAAGTCATCTTAGCCCTTATGTTAATGTTTTTGTTTCTGAATCTTATACTAATATTCGCTGTCATGTTGTCACCCAGTAAGTGTTTCTGAATAGAATTGAACTCATTTGGGTTATATTAAACTAGAGGCCACTTTTAGGTTTTGGTGAGTGGGTCAGCACCAAAACTGCAGTCTTTCTTTTAACTGCTCTAGGAACAAAGCCCATGATTTTAAAATGGAATATCAAGACCAATTTCCTTGAGTGGCTTCTGTAATGAATTATTTCATTTGTTCATTTTATTAATCCAGGGACTGTGGTAGGGATGCTAGCACTAGGGATGCTAGTTAAGTAAGAAATGGTCTATAACCTCAAGGAGCTCAGAATCTATAAAAGGAAACAGATACTTAAGTAAATTATTCAAATAAAAGATGATATAGAATATATAGACAGTGTCAAAGGTCACAGGACTGATCAGCTATACTTGGCGGATATCAGGAAAGAGTTCACAGTGGTTTTGAAAGAGAAGTAGGGGCTGTCCGATTTGAGAAAGATAGCAGGCTATTCAATGAGGATCTCCAACCTCAATTTAAAATTTGTCTAATTATAGAACTGATGTGCTGGTTTACATTCTAGGAAATTATTTGAATGAGTTTATGTGTAAGATTGTGTGTGTGTGCGCATGCTTGTGTATGTTCAGGTCAAAAAGTGGAGGGAATCCTCAGCTGTGAGGAGGTGCTGAGTACAGAAATGGGGGAGAATGGGGAAGCATGTCCCATCTTAACCCTCTGCACAGATTTAAGCTTTGGAAAAGGAGGAGTTAAGAACCGGAACCTAAAGGTACAGTGTTCATAAGGCAAGTTTTGAGATTCTAGGAATAAACCCGCTAATTTAGAGATGAAATTACAGAGTATATCACAGAGTAGAATAAAATCATCCTCCCCCAGCCCCAACCCTCTAATTCTTTTTCACACTAAAGTGTTTTTCTGGCATCATGGCAACAGTGATTGACTACTAACTGAGCATGGAGCCTGACCATGCCTAGCAGGACAACATTCTCATGTAGGACACAGACGGCACAGCATGGGTGGAAGTGGGGCATGAATGTACCTTTGAGCACTTGTGAGCCTGAGAAAACCAAGCAAGTTTTAGGTTTGTCTTTAAGGGAGCTGGAAAGTGCAATAAGCCACTGATATTTAAGTATTTCTGTAAATATGGCATAATTTGTACTCCAAACCTGGGGAGGCCTAGGGAAATTAAGATGATCAGCAAAGGTGTTTGACAGTTGGGAAAAAGTGAAAAAAAAAAGTGAGCATCCTATAGAAATTTCCATCTGATGTAATCTTTTACTTCCTCAGAATGTGGATGCTGAACTAAAGTTTTGCAACTGGAGGTATTGCAGGCCATCAGCTTAGACACGCCTTGGTAGGAACCTAGGATGTTTTTTCCATGAGTTCTCAAGAATAGTAGAAGCTTTTGGGAGACTGATCTTGTGAAAGTACAAGCATAATGATTGGGAAGCCAGATAATCACTAGTTTTGTGGATTTGGGCAAATCACTTAAATTCAGAGTCTCATTTTCTTCATTTGTAAAATGGAGGTAATACTGAATTTGCCTAAGTTATTGTGAAGATTCAGGAATCTTAAAGAACCTGACACAGTAACCACTGATATGTAGTATTCACTTAATACATAATGGTGCTCTTACCATTGATATATTATTTTTTAATCTTACATTTTCATGATCGGCTTTTGTCATTCAACTCAGTGAATGCTACAGTTATATTCCATAGGACAGATTTAAGCTATAGAAAATTTTAGCTTTTTAATAAGTGGATTTAAATAAGTTCTTTGTTGATTTATATAGTTCATTACTGGCATTTAATAACTTTGCACTTTACATGTGGCACTTTTAGCTTAATATGGAATAGTAAATATTTGATAAAGGGTGTTTTACCTGGTGTGCTGACTACAGAACATACCTTGCTGAGAAATTCTAGGCATTTCTTGTAACTCCTACTCTCTGTACTTGTGCTGTCTTATATGAACTTCTTCATGTAAGGGATTTGAATGCAATTTGATCATGGCTGCAGTATCGGTTATTAGGGTATTAGAGATTCATTGCTACTAACAAATTCTGATTTATGTCTAACTCAGAGCATGCCAGCAAAAGAAAAGTGGCTCTATTTCCATAATGAAAGAAGGGAAGTGAGGTTCTCTACTTGCAAGTGTCTATGTGCAACCATTGATTCAAAATGGAAAAACTTGTGAAATGCTTGTAAAATTTAGAAGACATAGCTTGTTTTGGATATCCTGATAAACTCAACAAATCACATGTTTTTCTTTAGAAATCTATATGTGGATAGATGATAGAGATCTTAAACTCTTAATTATGTCCATCCAAAAATCCCTCTAGTTGGTAATGGCAGAGATATTATTCCTTGGTTTCTATCTAGTGAGAAGGCTGAAATTGGTAAAGTCATCATAAAGCTGTATATTTTACAGGGACCATCAAATTAAATTTCATGTGGAGTTTGAGTCAAGGGGGGAAATGCACTTATGATGCAAGTATAAAACTTGGTTAAAAAATAAGGGAAAAAGTCTTACCCTTAAAACTTTTGTGAAAAATGTACACTTCCAAATAATAGATGGAGCTGTTGAGGTCACATGTCTTTTGTATGTCTTCTTCAGTGTTCTATTTTACAGAACCCACAAATGTTATCTTAAAAAAAATCATACTTAAGAGATCAAGTATGGGAAAGAACCGAGTCGACAAAATACAGTAGCTGTATTGTTCCCCACATCTTGACAATGAGATAAGCTCTGCAATGACTGTGTGTGAGAATGTATTGATTAAAAAAAAAAAGTGCAGCTGGTCTTATCATATTCAGGAATGTTGTAGCACTGACTTTTATTTTTAAAAATCTATTGCGGAGAATATCCATCCATTTGGATAAATACTTTTTAAAAAATTCTTGAATAGTAGATATTTTCTGCATTTTAAGTCGAGGTAAAGGAACATATTGGGTTTGATTTCAGAGCTGTAATTCATTCCTGTCCTTCATATCCAAAAGAACAACTAGACTAAATTAATACTGTTCCCTTGGCCAAGCAGCATTAGGACACTGATTTGTAGCTGTCGGAGTGAAATCTTAGCATTTGCTAGAAATACCCAAATAAGATTGCCAAAGATCTTTAATGTCAGGTAACACAAGAACAAGACAGCATTATCCTTTAAAAGTCATTTCTTCCTCGTGTATGTCATATACCAAAATAACTATTCAGTGGTTGAAAATGATGTTCAGCTTTTCTCAATTAATGGGATGATGCACTTCCTGATTACTCAAAATAATTTTTAAAGTTTTTAGTTTGAAATAATTTTAGACTTACAGAAAAGTTGCAAAAATAGTACAGAATTCCTTTATACCGTTTACTCAGCTTTCCTAAATGCTAATGTCTCACATAACTGTAGTATAAGGATTAAAACTAAGAAATTAACATTGGTGTAATCCTATTGACTAAACTACAGACTCATATTTCATTAGTTTTTTATTAAAATTCTTTTCCTTCTGTTTTTATCCAGGATCCAATTCAGGATCCCACAACACAGGTAGTTGTAATGTCTTAGTCTCCTCCAGTATATGACAGTTCCTCAGTCTTTCCTTGTCTCTGTGACCTTTACACTGTTGAAGAGTACTGGTCAGTTATTTTGTAGAACACTCCTCAATTTGTGATTGATGTTTTATAATAATTATATTAAAGTTATCCATTTTTGGCAAGGATACTGCAAAAATCATGTGCCGTTCTCATTGTATCATATCATAAGAACAATTTTTGTTTGTTCACACTTACTCAGATACGTGGGATCCTTACGTTACTTTTCCAAAGAAGATTTACTTCTGTTAACTCAGCCAGGCATTGTGAATGACTCTTGAGAGGTAGATAGGGTAGTTAATAATAATTATTTTTCCATATAAGGAAAATGAGTCCTGAAGTAGCTAAGAAATATACAGTGTGTGTTGGGACTTCCGTGGTGGTCCAGTGGTTAAAAATCCGCCTTCCAGTGCAAGGGATGCGGGTTTGTTCCCTGGTCAGGGAACTAAGATCCCACATGCCACGGGGGAACTAAGCCCGCGCGCCACAACTACTGAGCCCACGTGTTCCGGAGCCTGCACACCACAACTAGAGAGCCTGTGTGTCGCAACTACTGACCTATGCACTCTGGAGCCCGTGCGCCAGAACTAGAGAGAAGCCCGCGTGTCGCAACTAGAGAAGCCCACGTGCCGTAACAGAGAGCCCGTGCACCACAATGAGAAGATCCTGCATGCCGCAACTAAGACTCGATGCAGCCAAATAAATGAAAAAATTAAAAAAAGAAATATGCAGTGTGTTTCAGTGACTGTGCCAGGACTAACAGTGACCATTTGCTTCTAGGGCACTGTGATATTGTGATTTATAATATGCAACATATATTTGGTCTTCATCCAGTTTCTGGCACAGAGCTCCTAAAACCCTTGGAATTTCTTAAGTAATGAGAGTGATAAATGTGTGTCTTGTTATGTTAATGAGGTGACTTTTGAAATGTGCCTAGATCACCTAAGGATGGGGGCTGGTCACCAGAGGAAGCAACTCTGTGATTTTAGTCTCATATGTCCTGACCTCTGGGAAGGGGAGAGGGGCTAAATCAGTCATCAGTGGCCAATGATTTAATTAATCATACCAATGTAATGCAGCCTCCATAGAAACCCCTAAGGACAGGGTTTGAAGAAATTCTGGGTTGGTGAACACTTGGAGATTAGGGGAGAATGACAAGCCTGGAGAGGACATGGAAGTTCATGGGAGATAGTGTTAGAATTGAGTTGAATTCTCGGACACCCTTCTGGTGTTGGGAAAAGCACGCCACACACACACACACACACACACACATGAGTTGGTGACCAGAACACTAATTCTGAACACAAAGTATTCTGGCTTTGTATGCACAAAATCAAAATATGATAGACTCTTTTTCTTTTTCTTAAAACAAATAGCTATCTTCCCTTCTGAAGGGCAGGAAGTCCATAAAATGAATCTCTCTACAGTATTAATAGAAGTAGCGATGTGGGTCTGGAGGGTTGGGAAAATATAAGGAGAGTTGAAGATAATCTAAGAATCTTTTATGAACCTGCACACCCTCCCTCTTCCTCCAGGAACTTTAGACAAAACTGGAAGAAGTTCAAATGGTTTGGACTGCCTCCCCCCACCTCTTTTTTTTTTTTTTTTTTTTTTAATTTGCCTTTTTTTTTCTGGGATACTCTGGCCAAAGACTAACAAGCAGTGAAATGGCAAAAGGCAGGCAGCAGGCAGGAAAAGTAGAAGCAAATGGCTGGGGTAAAACACAAACTGTGATTAGGCTCAGAATAATCAGGAATTGCATTGTAGCTTGTTATACATATTCCATGGTCATAATTTGATATTTGGAACAAAAAGGAAAAGAAGAATCCTCTTTAAAATAAAAAACCCAGCAAAAACAAGTCAGTGTTGACTGGGCAAGTTTACCTTTTTCACTCAAAATAATACCTATTTACCTTTCTGATCCCCTCCATGTGATCTAGTTATTTGCACTTAGCATATTTGAGGGAACTGAAGAGTGATTCACATTATCATTTTAATGGTGCATGGATTCTTTCATTATGTAGTTGGTTCACATACATCAACATTTTAAATTTTGGACATTCTAAAATACATTTGGCAAACTGCTAAGGAGAAAACCGTCTGTGAGCCTGTAGGAACTGAAACCTGGTACATGTCTGAACAAATGCAAAAGTCCTATTTGTGCTGTTCAGCTTTATAAATTATGTAGCTTTGTGTGACCCTTTTAAAAATATTCAGGTGGTTTTGATATATCATTAAAAGGTGATCAGTGATAATTGTCTTAACGACAGTGCTCACATGGAAAAAAATGTTTCTCAGTGGAGCACTTTTCTAACCTCTGATATGATTTTTAAAGGCCCTTTTTTAAAAAAAGCAAGACATTTGAAAGTTACTTATTAAAGGCCAAATGAAAACACAACTTGCAAAGGGGCTTTTAATTTTATAATGATTCAGATTTTTAATCATAAAATAAGACCCAAGACCAGCTCTTAATTATTTATAGATTGATTCTGCCATCTGTGTTATCCAGTTTCCTTACTTTGGCTAGGAGGGCAGGAATAGGTGGAGAAGCTGAAATAAATCAGCTCCTTTATATTTTATCATCAGTAGTAAAAAGTCTGGTGTGATATAAAATTTTAGAATTATCTATGCCATTTGACCCATTACTATGGATAATTGAAAGGATACCATAATTGAGAAGAGGAAAAAAACCCCACTTACTGAATAATAACTGTCCCAGACACAATGCTAGGCTCTTTGTATATATCACCTAGTGTTCACAGCAATCCTACATAGTATTTATGGTTATCTTCTTTTACAGAGGTGGAAATTAAGGCACAGAAAGCTGAAATCACTTACCACCTCAAATGGGTAGCAAGTGGCAAGGCTGGGATTAAAGTAGCTCTGGCTTTCTTTACAATCCATGTGCTTTCTACAGAATGGGTCACTTGTACCATGACTGTCCCTTGATGCAAAATATATAAATTCAAATGTTTTTACAGCCCAAGGATGAGAATTGGAAATCTGGGCTAATTTCAGTTTCATACAATGGAGAACAATAGCTACCCTTTTCTAGGATCCCTATATGAAGGTATTTAGAAAATGCATTCCACACTGTGAACACTGTTTTGTAACCTCTATGGAAAAACTATTGAAAGTCTGTGGGACTGAAAAGTAGTACACATTTTCTATACAACAATATGGAAAAAAATGCTCATGCCCCTTAGGCCCAGCTAATGTATAGTTTTGTGGACTGTCAGAAATTAACGTACAAAGATATTCATCTTAGTGCTATTTATAATAGTGTAAAATTGTAAACCATGCAAATGCTCAGTAGTTTAAAAAAAGAGTAAATATACTATAAAATCATACATATTTTGATATATTATGCGGTCAATAAAAATAAGTTTCAGAGAATATTTAGTAACAAGGGAAAAATTCTAACAATATGATTTTCAGTTGCTGTATAAATATGTATTGAATGAATAAATGGATTACTAAATTCAAAATAGTGCACATCATGAGAATTAACATTTTCCAAATCAGAGATCTTGAAGAAATATTACTTTTCTTTTGCTTAAGGTAAATGTTTTTCAAAGTAGAATGTATACAGTGTTAATTAATGGCTCAGTGAATTCTTACAAAAAGAAACACCCATGTGACCACCACATAGTCGTCAGGTTTTGGCGTCAAGATTAAGCTGCTTTCAAAAACTGTTCTCTTTTCTTTTTTTCTGGAAGGATTGGTGTAAGATTGGTGCTATTTCTTAAAAGTGTAAAAGACCTAGCAGTGAAGCTGTCTGAGCTGGAGATTTATCTGTAGAAAGGTTTTTTAAAACTTATTCAATTTCTTTAATAGATTTAGTAATACAGAAACATGCTATTTATTCTTGTGTTCATTTTTAAGTTGTGCTTTTCAAGCAATTTTCCATTTCAGCTAACATTTCAAATATTTTGGCAAATTTTGGTCATAAGCTCTTATATTTTTAGTATCTGTACAATCTATAGTAAAGTTCTTCTTTACTCTCAATATTTTTTTAAATGTCTTGTTCAGGGTTTACCGATTTTATTATTTTTCTCTCAAAACCAAGCTTTGGCTTTTGTATTGGTTTCCTATTGCTGTGTAACAGATTACTACAAGCTTGGTGGCTTAAGACAACACAACCGTATTCTCTTACAATTCTGGAAGCCAGAAATCCAAAATCAGTTTCACTGGGCCAATGTCATGGTGTCAGCAGGACTGCACTCTGGAGGTTGTAGAGGATAATCCATTACCTTGCCTTTTCCAGCTTCTAGAGTTGTGTTTCTTGCCTTCCTTGGTTTGTGGCCTTTCCATTGTCTTCATAGCCCAAAGCATGGCATCTTGTTTCAGTTGTCACATTACCTTCTGTCTCTGGAGTCAAATATTTCTCTGCCTTCTTCTTTTGAAACACTTGTGATTACATACAGGGTTTACCCAGATAATTCGGAATAATCTGCCATTCCCAACATCCTTAATTTAGTCACATATACAGTCCCTTTTGCCACATGAGGTAACATCCAAAGGTTGCAGGGATTAAGACCCAGATATTTTATCTTTAGAGGCCATTATTCAGCCCACCACAGATTTGATGATTTTTTTTCTATTGCAAGTTGTTGTACATGTTACTAATTTCTGCCCTTATTTTTTATTGTTTTGTTAGTTTTATATTCTTCTGGTTTTACTTGCTTTTTTCCCCCCAACCTCTTTTGATAGATATTTAGATAACTGATTTGAAGTTTTAAAACTTTTCTAGTATGTACATGGTCTTCATGGAAGGTCTTAACATCCATGTAGTATTGCTTTAGCTTCATCACACAAAGTTCAATATGTAGCATATTAATTTATGGCTCAGTGAAATATATTTAGATTGTTTTAATCATTATTTAGGAGAGTTTTCTTAGTTTCCAAACATTTGGAAATATTTCAGTTTATCTTTTTGTTATTGATTTTAGCTTAATTTTCCTGAAGTCAAAGCATAATTTTAATCCTTGATAAACCAGCTTTTAAAATCAGCTAAATTGGTCATCATATCATCAATTTTGATAAATGTTTCATGTACTTGTATTTTTGGTACATTTTTCTATGAATGTCCATTTGGTCAGGCAGGGTAATCATCATGTTGTTAAAATACTCCATATTCCTATTGATTCTTTTCCTGATAGTTCTGTCAGTTACTGTGGGAAGTGTGGTAAAGTCTCCTATCATGACTGTGGGTTTTTCTATTTCTTATTTGAGTCCAGTCAATTTCGGTTTGTATACTATATTTGGAAGCTGTGTTATTTTTCAGATACACATTTAGAATTATTTAAAAAATTTTTTGTGGATTGACATTTTATTGAAAAATATCCTTAATCTCTATAAATACATTAATCTTAAAATCTACTTTGTCTGATATTATAACTATACCAGTTTTATTTTACTTTTATAAATTTATTTTATTTTATTTTTGGCTGCATTGGGTCTTTGTTGCTGTGCACGGGCTTTCTTTAGCTGCAGTGAGAGGGGTCTACTCTTCATTGCGGTGCGTGGACTTATCATTGTGGTGGCTTCTGTTGTGGCGGAGCACGGGCTCTAGGTGCATGGGCTTCAGTAGTTTTGGCACGTAGACTCAGTAGTTGTGGCTCATGGACTCTAGAGTGCAGGCTCAGTAGTTGTGGTGCACGGGCTTAGTTGTTCCGTGGCATGTGGCATCTTCCCGAACCAAGGCTTGAACCCGTGTCCTGTGCATTGGCAGATGGATTCTTACCCACTGCGCCACCAGGGAAGCCCCCCAGTTTTATTTTAATTAGTATTCACAGGAATATCTTTTTATTTCTTCTTATCTTGCAGCTTCAACTTTTTCATTTTTTAAAAATCTGTGGTTTGTTTCTTATAAATGTCATATAATTAAAAAAAAATCCAGAGTGAAATAGTCATTTTTCCCCTTCCTTAAAATAATTTGTGTTGTCTTAGTGTTATTCTTTTTTTTTTTTTGGCGGTACGCGGGCCTCTCACTGTTGTGGCCTCTCCCATTGCGGAGCACAGGCTCTGGACGCGCATGCTCAGCAGCCATGGCTCACGGGCCCAGCCGCTTCGCGGCATGTGGGATCTTCCTGGACCAGGGCACGAGCCCATGTCCCCTGCATCGGCAGGCGGACTCTCAACCACTGCGCCACCAGGGAAGCCCCCAGTGTTATTCTTTATAATGGTTAATTAAACTCTGAGGAAAAACATCTGGACTTAGAATTTTTTGGTGGATAGGTATTCAGTTATGGATTTGAAGTCTCTAAGAGTCATGCGATTTCTCAGGTTTTCTCTTTACTCTTGGTAAAGTTTTAGTAAACATGGTTTTATAGGTTTTACAGACATAAGTCTGTAGGATGAGGATTTATAGGACCTATGGTTATGAGCTATGTAGAATTATGTTGCTTAATTTCTAAATATTTAGTTACTGGATTCTAACTTAATTCTAAGGTCATCAAAGGTTATATAATTTATAACTTCAATCATTGAAGTATGTTGAGACTTGCTTTATAGTCCAGAATATGTTCTATGTGTTAAAAATTCTCTAAGCACTTGAAAAAATTGCATATTCTGTAGTGTTAAATATAATTTTCTATATATGTATGTTAGAACAGTTTCATTAATCATGGTTTTCAAATCTTCTGCATCTGTTCTTTTATCTGGGATCATTTTCCTTCAGTCTTAAGAAATTCCTTTTGTTTTGCTTGTAGTGTGTGCACATTGACAATACATTTTTCTGAGAATGTCTTTATTTTCTTTTTGGTTTTTGGAAGAAATTTTTGCTGATTATAGAATTTTAGATTGACATTTTACTTTTGGAAACTAGTACAATGTCATTACATTGTATTCTGGTTTTTATGGCCAGTGTTGAGAAGTAGACTCCCAGTTTTATTGTCATCCTCTGAACAGCAATACTACGCCACCCTCCTGACCCCGCCTCATACTCTGACTGCTTTTGAGATTCTTTTTGTTTTTGGCTTTCAGCAGCTTCACTATAATATGCCCTCGTATGATTTTCCTTTTGCTTATCCTACTGTGGTTCACTGAGCTTCTTGAATATGTGGGTTGATGTCTTTCATCATATCAGGAAATTCTGATTTTTAATCCTTATTTCTTCAAATATTACCCCTCTTGTTTTCTCCTGTTCATCTGGGATAGACAAAGCATGTGCATGTTTATTGTGTCCCAAATTCCTCTTACATTCCTGTTCTGGTTTCTTTTTTTCTTTATATATTCAATTTAAGGGTTTTCTTCTGGCCAGCCTTCTAGCTCACTTACGTTGTCTTATGTTGTGCATAGTCTGCAGTTAAACTAATTCACTGAGTTCTTAATCTCTGACGTGTTTTGTAATTCTAGGGTGCACATTCAGTTTTTTTTATAGAATGTGATTCTCTGTTAAAATACGTCATATTTTCATCTACTTTTAAATATTTTTTCCTCAAAGTCCTTCAATATGTGAATCATCTCTGGATAAGCTTCTAATAATTGTTACTTTTTGATTGTCAGCCATTTTCTCATGCTTCCTTGCTCATTTAGCAATTTTTAAATTATATTTTTGACATTGTGAATTATATTATAGAATCTTAATAATTTTTTCTTTCACTGATGGGGATTGAGTTTTGTTTTGAGAAGTAATTTTATTTCTGGCTGGTAATCTAGATCATGTGGAGGTTTGATTTTAAGCTTTAAGTCTATTTGGTGTTGCCCTTTATTCTGCAGTACAGGCTTTACTTCTAGGGCATGGCATTTTGGATCTCCAAAAAATCTCCTGGATATTCACCAAGGATTTTTCCCTTTGGCTGGGGGTGGAATGCCAGCATCTCCCCCATTTTGTGCAACATCCGAAATCTCTGTTCAGTTCTCAGCCCCTCCATAAGTGTTCTATGCTAGAAATCTTGGAATCTTGCCCTATGCATGTGACACCTCAGATCTGCCAAGGGCCCAAAGATATTTTTTTTCTCCTGGTCTGTTGCTTTCTCCATTCTAGTTCCCTGCTTACCAAAGTTCAGTCAGTTTAACAGCTCTGTTTCCTCTGCCCTGTAAGACTGGTTGCCCTCCACTTTCATGAACAGCAGATTAGAAATTATGCCCAGGGAGAAAAACAGGGTAAGTGTGGGGCTTAATCAGGTCTGTCTCTTCTCTCAATGATTGAAGTCATGTGTTCTTTGCTGCCAGTGCCTGAAAACTGTTTTTTTTTTCCTTTTAATTTAACTCATAATTGCCTATGGCAACGCTTGTTATCTTTTTAATGTCTTTTGGATCTTTTGTTAAATTCCTTTTTTCATTCCTGATATCACTTTATTATACTTTGTCTTTCTTGATCATTTGTATCAGTGGATTATCCAATTCTTACTCTTTTTAAAGAAACACATTTGCTTTTGTAGGTTCTCTCAATATTTACTCTTCTCTTTGCTTTTTTCTTCCTTCAGCTTCCTTTGAATTTGTTGTTTCTCCTTATCTTCTTGGAATGGATGTAATCTTAATAATTTTCAGCAATTTTATTTTACTAATACAGGCATTCAAGATTATAAATATTCCTCTAGATATTGCTTTGGCTACATCTCTCAGATTTTTCTATGTAGTATTTTACTCAGTTTAAAATATTTTATAGCCTTTGTGTTTGATTATTTTATCCATAAATTACTTAGAATTATATTTCTTAATGTACAAATGTGTGTGATATTCTAGTTATCTTGTTGATTTCCAGCACAAATACATTTTATTTAGAAAAAACGTACTCTGTGGTTTCAAATATTTGAAATTTTTTGTGAGTTGCTAGTATGTACTTAGTACATGGTCAATTTTTAGAAATCTCTATGTCTTCAAAAAGAAGGTGTATTCTCTAGTTCCTCTATATATGTCCAGAGTGTCAAATTTGCTAATTTTGTTTCTTTATATCTTCTTATATCCTTAATGTTTTTTTCTGCTTGTTCTATTGTATAGTGAGAGAAGTTTTTAAAAAATCCTCCACTATGATTGTTGTTTGCCTATTTCTTCTGTCAGTTTTTTCTTTATGTATTTTGTAGCAATGTTAAGTGCATAGGAATTTAGATTTTTTTTCATTTTTTGATTGAATCTGACCTTTTATTTATGATATAACCATCTGTAGAAATACTTTTTCCCTTAAACTTTATATTTTTTATTAATATACATACAGAAGATTTTCCCATGCTATATTTTCATATCCTTTTATAATTTTTCTGTATTTTTATATGTATTTAATGTAATAAATTAATACTAGTCTATGTATTTAGTTGTAAATCCAGTTTGATTTTTTAATCTTTTAACTGAATTATGCAGTACATTGATATCTATTGAAATAAGTATGCTTTTGTTTAAAGTTATGTGATTTTCATTTGCCCTTACAGATTTATTTAGTTTTTTTCTTTCTCTTGATTTTTATTGGACTGACAGATGGTTTCTTACCATTCTATTTTCTCTCTATTGGTTTAGAAGATATAAAACTTTAAACAGTTATTTTTGTACTTATCCTATCATTACAGCATGTACTCCTTATTTATCAAAGTCGAATGTTAATACTTTACCTTTCTCCTCCCAAACGCATGGCTCTTAAAATACTTCAGCTTCATTTGCCTGTTTCCCAAATGATTTATTATTGTTGTCTTGTAACCTAAAAAATACACACATACATAGTCATTATTATCTTTTTTTAAGAAAAAAATAAACTCAGTGTTCATAATGTTTATTTATGTTTGTCATTTGTCATTTTCTTCTTTCATTCCTACTTGCATCTATGGCTTTCTAACTGGGCTTATCTTCCTAATGACTGAAAAAAAATTTTGGGAATTTAAAAAATGCAGTTATTTACCCATTCCTCCATTGACAGACAACTAGGTTATTTCCGTATCTTGGCTATTGTGAATAATGCTGCAATAAACATGAGAGTGCAGTTATTTTTTTGATATCCTGTTTTTATTTTCTTTGGCTATATACCCAGAAGGAAGATTGCTGAATATTATGGTAATCCTATTTTTAATTTTTTGAGGAACCTTCATACTGTTTTCCATAGTGTCTGTACTAGTTTTCATTCCCACCAACAGTGCACAAGGGTTCCCTTTAAATCCTTGGCAGTACTTGTTATCTCTTATCATTTCGATGATGGCCATCCTGATGGGTAAGATGATGTCTCATTGTGGTTTTGATTTGTATTTCCCTGATGATTAGTGATGTTGAGCCCCTTTTCATATTTCTGTTGGCCATTTGTATGTCTTCTTTGGAAAAATGTCTATTCAGTTTATCTGCCCATTTTTAAATTCGATATTGTTGTTGTTACTGAAATAAACCCACATGTAGTCAACTGATATTTGACAAATGCTGTCTATTCTGTTCCATTGGTCTATGTGTCTATTTTTATGCCAGTACCATACTATTTTGATTACCGTAGCTTTGTAGTATAGTTTGAAATCAGGAGGTGTGATGATTCCAGTTTTGTTCTTATTGCTCAGGATTGCTTTGGCTATTTGGGGTGATTTTTGTGTTTCCATACACAATTTAGGATTGTTTTCTCTATTTCTATGAAAAATGCCATTGGAATTTTGATAGGGATTGCATTGAATCAACAACACTGTATAACAGCACTGTATTATATACTTGAAAGTTGCTAAGAGGCTTGCTTTTAAATGTTCTCACCACAAAAAAGAAATGATAATTATATGATGTGATGGAAGTGTTAGCTAAAACACTGATCTTAAAGTGTGTTTTGGCTGTTATTAATATAGCTACACTAGATTTCTTTAGTGTTTATTTACATGGGATAGCTTTCCCATTGTTTTACTTTCAAATTTTATATCCTTATATTTATAGTATTACTCTTAATAGAAAAATATTTTGGATTTTACTTTTTATATTTAATATGACAGTATCAATTTTTATTTAATGTAATATTGGATATATTTGAGTTTATATTTACCAGTTTTCTACTTTCTTTTTATTTTTTCTGCTTCTATATTTCTTTTCACTATCTCTTTGCCTTCTTTTTTTTTTTTTTTTTTTTTTTTTTTTTTGCGGCACGCGGGCCTCTCACTGTTGTGGCCTTTCCTGTTGTGGAGCACAGGCTCTGGATGCGCAGGCTTGGTGGCCATGGCTCACGGGCCCAGCCGCTCCGCAGCATGTGGGATCTTCCCGGACCGGGACACGAACCCGCGTCCCCTGCATCAGCAGGCGGACTCTCAACTACTGTGCCACCAGGGAAACCCCTCTTTGCCTCCTTTTTGATTTAAGTTTTTATTATTATTTAAATAAATTTCCCCATATTAACTTGTTAGCCCTGTCCTTTATTGATTCCACTAAAGTACAACATACATGTTTTCTTCTGACATTTACTGTTGTAACGTATTTAATTGTATAAATAGTTTTAACCTCCTCAAATAGCATTATTGTTGTTCATCCAGACAGTGCTCAATTAGATTTATCCAAGTATTTGTGCTGTTGATTGCTGTAAACACCTTGCTTCTCTGAGTCCCATCTGACATCTTTTATGAATATATTTTTCTGATCCCAGAACCTGTTTCAAAATTTAGGGAGTTCCCTGGTGGTCCAGTGGTTAGGACTTGGCACTTTCACTGTTGTGGCCTGGGTTTAATCCATTGTCAGGGAACTAAGATCCTGCAAGCCATGCGATGCAGGCAAAAAATAAATATAAAAGAAAAGAAAATTTAAGTATGAGTTTACTGTCAGTAAATTCTCTGTTTTTATTTTTCTGAAAATACCTTTATTTTGCTTATATTTTCACTGGATATAGAATCCTAGGTTGGTAGTTTTTTTTTTTTTTTTTTTTTGTCAGAATTCTCAAGACACTATTCTATTTTACTTTAGTATTTTCTGGCTTTCATAATTTCTATCAAAAAGATAACGGTCATTCTTTCTCTCTTGAACATAATATGCCTTTTTTCCCAGCTGCTTTTAGACTTACTTTTTGTTTTGGCTTTCATATTATATATTACTATATAGCATTATATTAATGTGCTAAGGTGTTGTTTTATTCATATTTATCCTTGTTGGAATTTATAGTTTGACTTGTTTCTGTTCCTTGTAATATTTATCAGTTTTAAAAAATTTTCACCCATTATCTCTTCAAATATTTCTTCTGACCCACTCTTATCTCCTTCTGAAACTGATGTTTTCAGCATGTCCCATATGTCTTTTGTACTCTTTTTGAATTTTTTATCCTTCCGTTTTCAGAATTTAATCTTAATATTTTCTTGTAACTTATTTTCCAGTTTACAATCCTCTCTTTCAGCTTTATCTAAATTTTTGTTAAGCCTATTTATTGAGTTCTTATTTTCAAGTTATTGTATTTTTAGTTCTAGAATTTCTGGTTGGTTCCTTTTTATAGTTATAGGTTACCAGTTTTCTGCCAATATTCTCAATATTATCTTTTAATTCAGAGGAAATATTAATTACAGTTGTTTTAACTTCTGTGTCTATTAGGTCCACTACCTAGATTTCCTATAGATCCTTTGTACAGTCTTTTTTTTGCACTAAGTTTTCAGTTATTTCTTAATCTTTTTCCATGCCTGGTTATTTGATTAAGTGAAGATTGTATATGACTGTATTAACATATCTAGAGTTTCTAAGTGACAGTCTCATCCTTGAGATACATTTACCTTTACTTCTGACATGCAGTTAGGGTAGAGACATTAGCAATATAGAATCTTAACTTTAATCGTAAATTGAAGTGATTTGAATCTGGACTTCAGTACCTGTGAGGACTGGTTTATTTCCAGTTTTTACTTAGTTTTAGGATGTAACCTTTGAAATCCATACTGAAGGCCTAGGATCATACCCGGGCAGCTCCTCCTGAACTCTAAATTTTGTCTTTTCAGATTTGTACATCTGTTAATATATCTCTCACACTGCATGTAATTTGACATTACCTTGATGGAAGCAGTCCCAGATACAGGACTCACCTTGACGGGCTTTCCTTCTTTCCTTAGAACCTTGGTATCTCTCAAATGACTTCAAACCAATATTTAAAAAATATATTGGTCCAGATTGTGTAGTTGTTTTCAGTGAGAGGATTGGTCTGAAGCAATGTCATACTTATTAGTGGACGAACTCTAACTTGTGCTTTACATATTTTAGTTTTCTATTCCCTGTAGGCATTTTCAAGTATGTCTTTTATTTCTTTAAACATAGTTAGCTGTTTCATAAACTGTGTCTGATAATTTCAGTATCTGATGCGCACCTTTTTCTACTGTCTGCTCTTTCTGTTGATTCTTCCTCACAGAGCCCCATTTCTATGTGTGCATTGTTAATTACTTTGACCTGTGTATTTCATTTGTCCTTGAAAAAGTACATTTTTTGAGGCCAGGATGAAGGCACAGTCTACCCAAGAAGATTTACATCCTGTCTAACTGTTACATGTGGATGTGACCAGTGGAAGGCACTCTTAACCCAACATAAAATGTGAAATTCTTAGAAACCTCCAGAGAGCAAATCTACTGCAAGGCTGACCAGGGACAACATTTATTCATAGAATATTTTTTACCTTTTCTTCCTTTTCTTATAATTTTTCTTCTAGAACCTACAAGGCATAGCTTATGAATCACTTTACATTAGGTGCTCAACCCTTTGTTTCCCAAATCAATGTGAGGGAGTGTCTTCTCAGATTCCCTGCTATGGGCAGGCCCTAGGCTTTGACTTTCTTCCCACCTCTGTCCATGCCATACGTGGGCAAATTTGACACATAGCCTCAAGGTAAAAGCAGCTTGGTGCTCATGTGTACAATTTATATTGTAAATGCAGCTTGGTGCTCATGTGTACAATTTATATCATAAAAGCAGCTTGGTGCTCATGTGTACAATTTATATCTCTGTGTTTCCTTCTTCCCCTCCCTGAGGTTTGTGCCTTCAGTTTCTGATCTACGTGTTAGCCCTTAAATGACTTTAAAAGGATTTTGAAATATCTTTATCTAGCATTTTAATTTTGATCATTGGAATATTTGGTCTAAATAAAATTATTCATTATTGGAAATAGAAGTTCCCTATCTTTTTGCTTTTAATGTATTGGGAAAAGAAAATACTCCTTTATTATATGAATTTTGGGAATTTATTGAATGTTTTTGTTTGTGTATATCATTTTAGTTATTTATATATCCATCACACTAAATTAATAAACTTTAGTTTTTATATGTTTATAGCATTTAATGCTATTGTCTCTTGAATAGTATATATATTTCTTCTTTGTAGTGTACTTTATGTAAACATTTCCAGTACATGTATGTTAACATATTTTACTGTGGTGATCGATCTTTTGAGTGTTTTTTTAAAAAATCTTCAAATATTTTTAAATAGTTTTGAATTTATCTATGTCCAGGGATAGGTGAGCAGGTTGATAATGAAAGGAGAAAACAGATGAATAGTTGTGAGGCTAAAGACAGAATCAGCAGTGGGATAGCATGTGGCTAGGGTATAATGAAAAAGATGGTAGGTTAGGAACACCAGGATATTTGGATTTTGGGGTCTTTAGGTCATGCAGAAATCTAAGCAATAAACCAGCTACTGTGTCCTAGCATATATACTTTAATTTTGTTTCTTTCATGTGCTTTCCTTGATTAAAAAAAATTGTTACTAAATTGAGTTTTGTTAACTGTAGGTAAAACCTTAAAAAGATATATAACTGTCATTTAAAAAAGAAATGAATTCATGGGGAAATGTATTGTTATATGCAGATTTCCAGTGGAAACCTGCAGATGCTCACATAAGAAACATTCTTCCCACTCTTTTGAATAAACATGTTGCAAGCCTAGTACATTTGCATACCCAAGAGAATAATTGTTTCAAAGATATGGGCTGTGAACACATGTGGTTGTCTACCAGATTATGAACACCAGACTTGAGACATATATTTTTCAGGTGTACAGCTTGAGTCAGCACAAATGCTGTGTCTTGGGGAGTATTTGGAGAAATGTAGGTGCTACTGTATTTTGAATAATCATTCCCTCTAGCTCTCATTGTGACTGATGGAAAATTTATTTTATTTTCCCTTCACAAAGGGAAAACAAAATTGTAGCTATCTTACTGCATAGTTCGTTAAGCAATTTCCATTTGTACTTACATTTCACAGATGTTCTGAAATGGTTAAACCAAAAAAGCGTGTTTCAACTCATGAGTAACTTGTAACAAAATACATCCTATCAGTTGGTTTAAAAAAAAAAATATATATATATATATACACACACACATATATGTGTGTGTGTGTGTGTATGTAGTCTCATAACACTGACACACATACAAATAAGCATCTTTTTAGGCCAGTGCAGTACTTTCTTGCTTTATGAGTGAGAAGTTATAAAGTCATGTACTTGGCCTGGATGTTTGATTTTTCATTTATCTTTAGTAATTTATTACAGTGGAGCTGACAGAAGATGAAAGATGTTTAGATACACATGAAGCCTAGCAGCTCCTGTAGATCTGAAGAAGTTCAAGTCCTCAACTTCAGAATCTGTTATAACTTATGCTTATTAAATTGGCTTCAGGTTTTATTTTTCAGAGAAGTCCCCAAATAACTGATTTTCTAAGATATATCCAGTGTTAGCCATATCTATCTCCTCTTAAATAACAGCTATTTCAAATTGTCCTGGTATGACTGGGGCAACCATGCAGCCTGGTTTGCCCAGGCCAGGGATAATTACTACTAGTGTTCTCTTATGCTCTCAAAAAGTACAGCTTTGGATGATAAATTATATGGCCACACTAGATTTAAAAGGCTAAGTTTCATAAAATTTGGAAGGAAGAAAAATTGGTCTAATATTACATATTCATGTACTGTACCCCCCACCAAGTAAAAGCATTCCCTTTGTTATCAAACGTTTTTCCCCTACTCTTTGGTTTGAAGTATATCATTTCTATTTTGGTTAGAAGTATGTTCAGAGTATTTTAGCTTGGCAATTGTAGAAAAAAATTACTGTCTTTTATAATTTAATCAATGAATCCTACACAACTTGTCTCAGTATTTTCCTATGGCAGAGTAAGGAAAGCTCTTTATGTTAATGCATTTTCATGGTTTATCCTGCAAAAATTTACATTTATTTGCCTATAAATGTCTACAAATATAAACAACTTACAGAAAATATTTGTGATATGCCAACTAAATGTATTTGAGGATGTTATTCCTGTGGAATGCTGTCAAAAGTTTTACAGTAACCAGCCAATGATCTTTGTATTAATTTCCATGTATCATCAGTTATTGAATTCTTACTTTAGAGAAAGGTATGCTCTTCTTAGGTCAGATTTGCAGACAATGAAGTCTATTTTGGGCTTTATTTTCTGTTTTATATTAAAAATTTTGACCTTTAGTTTCTCTGTTCTGGAAATTGGATGATTAGAAAGCTGATTAGACATTAAACCAGATGGCATGTAGGAGGTATATCACAAAGTTCTTACAGTCTTTCTCAGAGTGTATGTATGTCTTGAATACACATGAATAACCGAGAACTCTCAAATATGAGTACTTTTGAACTTGAGATTAAAAACATAAAAAGAAGCACAAAGGTTCATGAGAAAGTAAGTTTTTTGGAGCCAGACACATTCAGCCCAGCCTTCTATTCACCTACATGTGGCGTACTTTTGTATAATCATAATCATATTTATGATCTTAGGATGCTAAAAGAGCCTCAGTTAACATGTTCAGAAACTCTGTAGGTAATAGGGACAGTCATATTTTAAAAAATATTTTAAGCAAGGAAACTAAGCCATCAAAAAGAGTTATTAATTAACCTTAAGTTAACTTTTAAAAATGTAAACAAATCATCCAAGTCTGAAATCATTCCAAATAATTGTAGTTTTACTTTTTATTTTCTATTATTGTTATAAAAATATTGGAAATAATGTCTTATTTACTCTTTTGGAGTAAAAGTCAATAGCCATCTTTACTATGTGTATCTTCTACCATCTGACACTAAGCTTGGTCAGAATTCAAAGTGAAACCTATGGGTTACCTTTTTAAATTTCTACAATTTGACTGTATCCTTTATTAGTGTTAGGGTGGATGAGAAGGTGGACTACCATCTTTTAATATGCTTATTTATTCTGCTTCCTGTATGACATTTTTTAGTTTTAGAATATGTGTCAGGTGATATTTAGGCTTACAATAAAGTAATTGTATTATGTTAGGACTCTTAAAATTTTTTTTAAGTCAAGAAGTTAGAAATGAAGAGGCTACACTCACTTTTTCTTTTGTTTTTTCATTGGAAGAAGACCCTTGATTGCTAACTTGCTCATTGTCGAGTAACAAACCACCCAGGTATCTATTTCTTGTAGCAACAAACAAGGATTACTTCTTTGTTCCTACTCATGATCATTAGTAACTTTAGGATAATTCATCACTTATTGCCTTTTATAATGCATAGCCTTAAATATGTGAATATGGATGCTTATATTTGATGAAGTTATTCCCTAGCTTTCATGAACTTAACAGATACCTAGTCGGCAAGTCTGTATAGTTCCATGGCAAGTATATGCCATTACTAGTGAATGATTTCACAATTTGTAATACTACACATGGTTTTGAGATCTTAACACTTAAGCATTCTCCTTTTGAGTCTCCCCTTACCCATAATGTTCAGTGTGAGTTTCCTGGTAGCCCAAAGGCTTACCAAGCCTAGTGAGCATCCCCAAGTCTATCTTGCTGTAAATGCCCAGGAAAATCTCAGTTTGTATGGTGTTGTTATTGATGAATCACATTTACAAGGTTTTTGACTTTGTTTTGGTTGAGTCTGAAATGAGAGATGGAAATCAGGGACCTGGCTGTCAGCCATATCAGAAAAGTGAGGCATTTCTAACACAGGAAATACATAAAATACATAAAAAATGAAGAGATTATTGAGTAGGGAGGCATATTCAGATACAATTCAGATACTTTTTATTCCTCATGTGGAATCTTGGCTAGATGTGATTATCATAGGTTTGAAATTGAGCTCTGCCCCACACCTTCAGGTAAATGATTCCGTGTGTGTGTGTGTGTGTGTGTGTATGTGTGTATGTATATATATATATATGTGTATATAGTTTGCCTTTTACAGTTGTGATATAGTATCTGTAATATTAAAACATCACTCAAATCCTCAGATTTTATGATATATTTTTAAACTACAGATTGCAGGAAACAGTGCAGGTTATGTAATCATAACCTCCCAAACAAGCAGGTGTATTACAGAGAAACAGTAACAAAACCTACATCATGCCAGTTAATAAATTAAACGAAGTAGATATGTTTTCCTTAACACCTAATGGATTATCCCAAATAGAATAAAATCCACATATGTTAAATTCTTAAGCCCTACATTTTTAGCTTCCTTCACATTCTTGCTTTGTATTTAAGATAGAAACAACTTTACTTCAAAGGTTAACTGTTTTCAGAAGCCATTTCAGTTTTATATAAAGTTTCTAAATATTTAGGAATTACATAAATGTAGACCATTGTTTCCTTTCAAAATTTGTTTCATTGGAGCGGATAATAGATTTCCACTTTCAACTACACAGTTAGCTGTTTTATTTTTGAGTATACCTTCTCAGTATTTCTTTCCACAGAATTTTGGAATTTTGTTCCTCTCATGTTTTATTGAAAAGGCTCGCTGCCATTATATCATTTCGTTTTCCGGTTTTATCCTTTTGTCTGAAGGCACATTGCAGCATGCCTGGTTTAAGGACACTAGACAGCGAGAGAAATGGATAGCCATAAGAGTATCTCTAGTCAAGGTTGAAAGAGTGCACGTAGCTTTCTAAACTGAACGCCGTGAATGGAGGACATTTAGGTTATTGCCATGACAATTCTAATTGTTGGAACTTTATTCTTATTATGGTCTTTATTCAGTTGGATTCACCCTAACAGCACACACAGACGAGTCACTTTAATTTCTGGGCTGGTTTTGGAGAACATGTAGCCAAGAATCATCATCTTTTTGTTACGATAACAAAACACACGGTCAAGGGGGGGTCTAAATGGAATTGCATTTTATAGGCCTGCAGAGATCGGTATGAAGTTAAGACACGCTCTCTTTGACCTCTGGAGGCTCTCTCTAACGAACGATGGGGCTACATTTTAAATTACAGGAGATTCCAATTACTGTGAAATTACGGGGCTCTGTGAGCTCCCTCTACGGGCAAATTTAACGTCTGCAAATTATATTTTGTCTTCTTCTTCTTTTTTTTTTTCCCTCTTCTTCCCATTTTTCCCCCAACAAAGCCTCTGTGTGGCCTCTGGGATGGGGTGGCCGCCTAAGGGCCCAGAGGTTGTGCTCCTTGGAGCGTGTGCAAGATGGCTGCCCCAAGGCTGTTTGAAGCTGGCGCGTTTGAAGCAGCCGCGCGTGTTTGAAGCTGCGGCATTTGAAGCTGTCGGGCTTGAAGCTGGCGCGTGTGTTTGAAGCTGCGGCATTTGATGTTGCTGAGGACGTTTGTAAATTTGAGACAGACTTTAATATTGTTAGACGGTAGGGGAGTCCTTTTCAACCCCCTTTTCATTTTTTTTTTCACTTGAACTTTTTAAAAGTTTTATTTAACTTTTTTTTTCCAACTATTTTAACTACTTATGTCAGCCGAGGAATGCTGTGATTCACAGCCATTATTGTAAAGAGGCTGTTATGTATTTTTAGTGCTGCTGGGACCATAGGAATTCTTGAGTGGCTTTGACTGGATGCAACAATGTGGAGAATAATCCCAACTGTGAAAAGTGCTACTGTGGCCACAGAACAGTACAGAATAATTTTGAAAAAGGGCAGTCTCCTTGTTGCTTTTAGAAGAAGGCCATATATGCCTGCTGTTGCATTTGCAAGATTGATGAGTGTAGAGGTAGAACAAATGTATGTGAGGTAGTTGGAGATGCATAGGGGATGCGTAGTTGGGGATGCAGAGGTAGTTGGGGATGCATAGGTATAGGAATTAAATTTGCAGCTTTCCAGGAGCAAAGCATTTTTTGATTTCTAACTATGATTTTTTCCTTCAATTTCTGTAAGAACTAGAGAGAAAGGTGGATGTCATTATTGACCCTTTGGACACTACTGTAGAGGCGAATGGCGCTTTATATAGAGAGCGTCTACTTTGACAATGTGAGAGAAGGAGATGAGTATTACTGGTGCTGGGAAAGGAAAGAAAACAGATGGTTATCTTACAGCTGTAGATTGTGGTTTGGGAAACACCTTGTTTGGGAGAACCCTAGGTATGGAAGTGAAAAATATGGAGAAAAATTTGGAAGGAGCTATGCGTTGTCAAACCCAAAATGGACTGGATGAGAAACAAATAATTTTTCACGTAATTCCCAGCCTGGAGCAACATCATGTACTTGCATGCAGAGTTGATGAAGTAAGACATGCTCTACCGTTGTCTATGGTTCTCCTCTGAGAGTTGGTGCAGGTTAGAAAGCCACTTTGATGAGCTTGCCATCAGTGTTTTTTCCTTTGGAAGTAGCATGTTGCCTTCTGCTCAGTGATCATTCTCTTGAAATTTAAGTAATGGTTTCTTGATACTATTTGTTGGGACCTAACCTATTTACTTATATCTGTACCACCAATTTTTTTTTCATTGTGTAGAACACAAATTCTATAAGATATGCATCTGTTTTTCAGCCATATTGGGATTGTATATCTACCCAGGATTGAGGTGTTTTGTTCAGTAATTCATTCATTTTGGCAAAAATCTACAATTCCTTCAGCTCACAGAAAAAGCTATATATTAAATACATATAATTAAAATCGAGTTATTTCCTTTAATTTATACAGACCTGAGTTTTAGTCTAATAAATAATTTAACTGTGTGCTTTACCTGTTTAATTAAGAGTAAGATGTGTCTTGCACACTTTTTGAATAATGAAAACATTTCCCATTTCTTCTTAGAACAGATGATCTTGGACTCTGTTTTCTTAAAAGTAATTTATTTATTTATTTTTTTTTTGCGGTACGTGCGCCTCTCACTGTTGTGGCCTCTCCCGTTGCAGAGCACAGGCTCCAGACGCGCAAGCTCAGCAGCCATGGCTCACGGGCCCAGCCGCTCCGTGGCATGTGGGATCTTCCCGGATCGGGGCACGAACCTGTGTCCCCTGCATTGGCAGGTGGATTCCCAACCACTGCGCCACCAGGGAAGCCCACAAGTAATTGTTTTTAAGGATTTCCCTTCTTTAGTTCAACATTCCTAATTTTGTAGGAATAGAAATTTGCTAAGTATTTTCTGTCGTATTGTATATATGCATTTTCTATTCCAACTTTTTATTATTAGTTTCTTTAATTGTATTCCTTTGAATCCATTTGTCTTTTCCATTCTGTTAGCTAATCATTTATTTTACAGTGTTATTATCTTACCAAATTTTATTTCAAACTTCATATGGGCCCTATTGACATCATTCATTGAGAACTAAGTTCTTGCATATTACCAGTCTAATGTTCTAATAATTAACCTATTATAGCAAGTCATTTTATAAGTTATAAGACATTCAAAACTAAGCAACATGGAAAATACAATATAAAATTAGTGGCTCAGGATATTTGACTGTTTTCAGATGTAATGTTTTCAGAACGTTGTTAAAAACTTCACAAAACTCAAGGAGCAAGGACAATGCACGTGCACACAACACACACACACGTGTGCAGGGGTGCACATGCTATGCATGTATATATACTTGATTATTTTTATTGTAAAATCTGTCTGATCAGTTCAGATTTTTTTCTCATTCCTCAACTTCTGTAATACTCATTTGATCCATATTACTGCTTTTTTAAGCTTAGAGAGAATTTTTAAAGAGAATTTCCCTACTTTTCAACTTTATATGGTCTATACAGTCCAGTAATCTGCATTTGGTGACAAAAGAATTGGCTTGAGCGTAAGTGGACACATATGCTTTAATGAGAACTACATGCATTTTATTGTACATTTGTATAAGAATATTCAAAGAAGAGGGATAAATGTTGAAAATTGATCTATCTTACACAGTAAAGGACTTCTGGAAAAGTTTAATCAGTCTGGCTCCATGTTCCACGTCACTCTTGTTCCTTACTAGTTTGTGTTCCTTACTAGTTTGCTTCTTATTTTTAGAATCTTTGTTGTGATTTTTTTCACATAGCTTTTTATTTTTGCTCTTTTCATTTTATTTAATTAAAATTAATTTCAGATAACTTTTCTTTTTAATCGATTTCCATTCAAATATTGCTTCTGTCAATAAGCTCCACAAAATATAGGCTGTTAAACCAAATAATGATATTTCTTTGTTAACTCTGTATCTTTCTCTAACTTGAGTGTTCCATCCTGTATCATTTTTTTCTGCCTTTGTCAGTGTTCTCTTCCACCCTACCATGATGAAGTTTATAATTCACTTCCTGTGGTAGAGAAATAATGAATAACTTCCTGAGTGGGATCCAAGTTGAAATGGCTTTTTCCATTACACAGCAACATGATCCCATTTTTTGCAACTCTTAATAATAATATCTCCATTTAGAGCCAGGTCAGTGTTGTTTAGCCATTTATCGACAATACCATATAGGTTTATTGGTTTGACTTATTAATAGTTAAGAGATTTATTATGACCTGACATTGTTGATTTTTCTTTTCTTTCTGTTTCATTATCCTCTTTTTAAGGCAAATACAGATAAAAATTTTATACATAAAATTTTAATTTTCCTCTTGTATTACTTTGTAAAATCAGCTTTATTGAGGTTTTATTTACATACAGTGAAATTTCCAATTTTGAATACATAATTCAGTGAGTTTTGATGAATATATGTAGCTGTGTAACCACCACCACAGTCATGATATTGGACATATCCATCACCCCCAAAATGTCTCTCCTACTCTTTGGAAGTCAGTTTCTTGCATTCATCCTGTGCTCCTGGCCCCCAGCAACCACTGATCCTTCTTTCACTAGAATTTTGCCTTTTTTTAGAATTTTGTATCAGTGAAATCATACAGTGTGTGCTCTTTTGTGTCTGTCTTCTTTCAGTTAGCACAGTGCTTTTAAATTGCATTCATGTTATTGTGTGAATCAGTAGGTTTTTCCATGTTATTGCTGAGTAGTATTCCACTGTGTAGATATACCATAATATAATATAATCCATTTAACTTTTGATGATTTTTTTTGTTCTTTCCAGTTTTGTGATTATGAATAAAGTTGCTGGAAACATTTGCATACAGGCTTTTTGTGTGAACCTAAGTTTTAATTTCTCTTGGATAAATATCTAGTAGTGGGATTGCATGGTCACATGGTACACATATGTTCAGTTTTATAAAAAACTATTAGACTATTTTCCAGAGTTGCTTTGGTATTTTGCATTCCCACCAGCAATATATGAGAGTTCCAGCTATCGTCCTTACCAACACTTGGTGTTGTTAGCCATTTTAGTTTTAGCCATTGTGGTGAATGAGTGAGTATATATTTCTTTTCAACATTTTTTCTATTGCAATAATTCACTTCTGTTTTACCAACTTTATTACGACATCTACTGAATTGTATTATCCTTTTATGTTTTCACATGTTATGATCTTTATAACCTTGTTCTTTTGAATGCAATAAACATGTTTTCATTTCTTGCTTTCTTTTAGTGCTTGATAAAGTAAGGGAACTAAAATTCAAATATGAACATATATGTAGACCAGAGTCTTTAGTGAGCATGTTGATAGTTGATTTTGCCTTTATTTTCTGAGAACTAGAAATATAATATTTGAAGAAGGTTACATCTGACTTAGTTTTATTGGTGTCCATTTACTATCATAGAAATTACAAATAGGATTGCATAGGTCAAAAATAACGGCAACCTGATTTTTTAGCAACTAGATTTTTAAGTAAGTTTTCACATACCTTCAACAACTGAAGGATCACAATAAAAATCAGCCCTGTCGTTTCCTAAAATGGCTGTTTTTATTCTTTGCCTCATTAGATAGCTTAGAGAACAGTGTACCATTGTCCATTTTAGAAGCCACTTCTATTTAACCTAGTACCTACTTACATTTGTCAGAATTGGTGATTTTTTTTAACCTTTTTTTTCTTTTTTTTTTTTTGTAACACTAACTGTTCTCAGATCTCTGGCTTTGTTCTCTGGTTGTTAAAAAGACATGTCGTCACTTTGTTAAAATCCTTCTTTAAAAATCCAGTGTAAATGAGAATCATCATCATCTCTTTTGCCCTATTCTTTTCCATCTGAGAGTGTTTCATTTCAATATATGCTGGGACGCTGATTTTTCTCACTAAAGCTCAGTTACTACTTCAGAATAATTACTTGGCTAAGTAAGATTTTTTCACCAAAGAGTTATATATAATCAAAACTGAATGCTAATGAGTTGCATAGCTTTAAGTTCTCTTTTAACAAAAAACCATACCTTATCAGTCAACCCTTATTTCAGAAAAGGGTTATAAGATGCGCTTTAAACTTTGGTTAATATGTATTCATTGTCTTGTGAATGATTTTGTTGAGTTCTGTGCTTGAAGACAAATCAGATTTCTATACAAACTTCTCAGTTTCATTAGATCGTAAATATAAACAATATGATACTACAGAGTGAAATGTAGTTGATATTGAAATCATGAATTAATCCAACTTCTTGGGAAATTCACTTTTAGTTCATTGAAGGATTTTCTTTTGAATTGGAGTTATTTTTTCATGTCATGTCTTCTCATAAAAACATATATTTGGTACCTTTGATTTTAAATCTGGTATTATTTTAGTGAATAAAAACTTTGAGGTTATTTGCAGATAATTGATTCAATAATGAAGCTAGAGAATTGTGTATATTTTTGGTAATCTTTTACCAACAGATTTGAAAATCAGTCTCATTTTCCCGTTTCTGTGTTCAGTTAATAATATTGACCCAGACTGTTAAATTTTACCTTAGAAATACTGTTAAAGTACAGAGACTAGAATCTTTTCTGATATTTAGAAGAAAAAAGTTGAATGATAAAACAAGTTAATATCAGAAACAATTCAAAATTACTTATACAAAGTTCACTGTAGTAACAATAGAATTATGCTTGGTATTCGACAATTATGAAGATCGAAGATAAAGGAACACACTTTACAAAGATTTTTTTTAAGTGTTAGTATGAAAATTCAGTGGTCGTTTCTTAGTGTTCTTTATTCCGCAAACATCTGGGTTTTGTGGGGGAACTAGTTGGCTTAAATGTTGACTTAAACATTTCCTGAAACCTGAGATTTATTTATTCCTTTAGCTCCTTTGTGTTCTGGTTTGGGGTTGATTGAAATTATTCCTAGTACCTGTTCTTACTGTTTCTAACAAATGACCAAATGTGCGTATCTTTACACTGGATTTATTTTTAGTTTTCCAGAAAGTAAGACTGTGTTTTCTAAGGACCATGCGTTGTAGCTTTTTCTGGTGTCACAATCTCAGCAACCAGGGGTAATTCTGAGTATTTGAGTGCCCTCAAATCCCCGAAGAATTCTTGTATCTTACTCTTCTATAGTAGATATCTTCTTAGTCCACCTAAATCCTCCCTGGCAATTTGCATCACAGGAACCCCACATCTGTTGTATAGTAGAGTTGAATTCAAGGGAATTAAGCGCTCCCCTTAGGGCTGTTGCTCTCATTCATGCTACACAGAGGGAGGGCATTCTTGCCTTCTCCCTAACCCCAACCCCATTGCCTGGCCTGGAGAGCTATTATTAATAGTGTGTGATCCAGAAAAGTGATTAACTATTTTAATACACTGTGCTTTTTAAATGTGATTCTTGTAAACTAGAACATTATGGTATCATCCAATTTTAAATATAAGTCTTTCTGTGGGAATTTTAATAGATGTGCTGTCTGATGATTTTTGAAACTTATTTTGAGATTATCTCTTATTTTAAGGAAAGGAAGTCGAGAGAATCTTAATTTACTTCTTTTACTGAATGCAGATAAGCAGATATTTTGCTTATTTATTTGCCATGTTCTACTCTGGATTACTTCATCATTGTCCTTGTGAAAAGTTTATAGCTTATTTATTGCTTCCAAATTATGTGTATCAGAATTGATTTTAAAATAAGTTTTTAGAATAATTTCTTTGAGTTAACTGCTTTCATGCGTTCTAAGAAGTTAGAAAAATATATAAGAAAAAGTCCCATGTAAGATACAATGAAAATGCAAAAGGTCTTGATGTAACATTAGCAAGAAGAAAACCTTTGGGAACTATATAATGAAAATGGTAAAAGTTTGCTGAGACCTAAGAGACAATTTTATCAAATGAAGATGAAAATATATTAAAAGATATATTCTTCCTATATTAATTCATAGAATTAATATCATTTAACCAAAAATTACAGTTTTTCTTTTTTTAAAATTTGCCACTGTAAATCTAGTGTTCATTTCTCAGAATGAACAGGGACAAAAAGAACAATTGTCTTATAAGTTATAAAGCTACAATACTCAAGACAGTGTCATTTTGACAAAAAAACAATAGAAAAGAAGGAAAACCAAGACAGATTCAAATACATAAGACTTTATTGAGTTGGTATCATAAATCAATGGAAGGATGGACTATTTAAGATGTGGCCCAGGGACAGTTATTTAACATGTTCGGAAAAAAAGTCAGATCTAGTTTTACCTCATCGTTTAGCAATATAAATTCCAGATGGGGTGAAAAGAAATGTTAAATAAAAATGAGATCTCTGGAAACTGTAAAAAATAGAGTTGGCTATCTGATTTAGTAATGATGAATAATTTAAGCATATAAAATAATGGAAAAAATCACAGAGGGAAAATCCATAGATTTGACTACATAAAAATTTAATAATTTCTGAATGGCAACAACAAAAATCTGAAAAAACTACTAGCAGCAATTATTTCAAAAATTTTGTATCTTATGGTCAAAGAGCTCATAGAAGTTAATATATAAAATACTAAAAAAAAAATGGATCAAGTACAGGTTTTAGGTGAGTCACAAAAGAAGATTTTTTTTTACATATTAAAAAAAGTTCAGCTTAATTTGAAATCAAATATACATACCCATAAACACACCACTTAGAATTAGCCAACGTTTTTGGTATTTTGGTGAGTATTTGGTGAATATTTTTGCAATTTTTGTGATCTATCATACCTCCATATGTTCACTGACTGATCTATTCTCTTATTTATCCATATACTTACCTTTATATATAACTCTCCATTTAGCCAACCATTCACTCATACATAAATGTGACATATTATGATTATATTTTTTTCTAGAAGGGATCATAGTGCACATATTGCTTTTAGTTTTTTCCATTTAATATATTTTAAATTTATTCCCATGTTATTATATATTCTTCTTCTACAACATATTAAAACTTTGCATAATATTACAGTGTGTGGCTGTACCATGGCGTATTTAACCAAGCCTTCTTACTGGGCATTTAGGTTGTTAACTGTTTTCCAACAGCGACATGCTGAACATTATTGCACAGCTCAGATTATTTTCTAAGGACAAATTTTGAAAGATTTGCTGTGTGCAAATATTTCAGGCTTTTGTTGCACGTTGCCAAACTGTCCTCAGAAAGACTTCAACTTTTACCTTTCTACCAGCAGTGTATCAAAAGTAATTATTCTTGAATTACTGCAAGCACTGGCTAATATAGTTAACATTTTATGTCAGTTAAAAAGATTGGCGATATTATTCTTTTACTTTGCACTTTTTTTTTTTTTTTTTTTTTGGTACGCAGGCCTCTCACTGTTGTGGCCTCTCCCGTTGTGGAGCACAGGCTCTGGACGCTCAGGCTCAGCGGCCATGGCTCACGGGCCCAGCCGCTCCGCGGCATGTGGGGTCTTCCCGGACCGGGGCACGAACCCGTGTCCCCTGCATCGGCAGGCGGACTCTCAACCACTGCGCCACCAGGGAAGCCCCTCAGAAGCTCTTTGAACCCCACCTTTTGGGATTTTTTTGAGGCTTCATTATGTAGCCATGATTGTTTAAATCATTGGCCTTTGGTAATGGATTCAACCTCCAGCCCTTCTTCACTTGGGAGGTCAAGGGGATGAGACTGAAAGTTCCAAGCTTTTAATCACATGGTTGGTTCCTCTGGTAATCAGCCCCCATCTTTAGGTGATCTGTCAACATTCCAAAAGTCACCCCATTAACATAACAAGATACCTTTATCACCCTCCTCACTTAAAACATACTAAGAGTTTTAGGAGCTCAGAAAAGGGATGAAGACCAAATATACATTTATTACAAATCACAATATCACAAAAGGTGACTCCTGTTATTAGGGAACTTACAATGCAAAGTTATAATAATAGGCTGGTGAGGGAGGCATAGTAGGATGCCTGAATTGACTTTTTCTAAACTACACAACTCTCTCAAATCTATTTTACTGATATTATTAATCTCCTGTGTGTTTGCATTTAAAAGAGTGTATCAGTGCACTGAAACAGTGCATTTTAATCACCTGGATCCTTTTCAAAGTGCAGATTTTGATTCAGTAGATTTTGTCTGGGACCTGAGTCATTGCATTTTTATCAAGTCCCCAGGTGAAATCGGTGTGCTGGTTGTCTCCTGTTTGAGTAGCAAAGTTTGAGAAATCTTGTATTGACACCTCTAGTTCTCCATAAATAAAGTAATAGGTTAAACCTATGAAATAGTTAAATTACAGTACAGTAAAATGGTTAAACACTTTCTGAGGATCAAGTGAAGTCCACTGTCTGGACTTTAAAAGATCATGATAACTTGTAGATTGGGTTATGGGAGCTGGTTCCAGGGGAAACAGGTGGGACAGATATAGTGCTGCTGGTTCTCATCCCCCTCCTCTAGTAATAAGGTCTTTTTCTTTTTTCCTTTCAACTTTACTGAGATACAGTTTACATAAGATGCACATAACCGCTTCTTGAGGCTTACATGGTTGTAAATCCTCAGCATCCAGTATTAAGAAATTGATAACCAACGTTAATAAGTAAACATACTGAACCACTATCAATCATATGGAACTCTGCACTTTTTTCCTCGTTTTTCCTACCGATCCCCTTCCCCTGGTGGGAATTAGCAAGAAACAGGACTGTGCATATCTAAGAACCCCTTTTGTCAGTTTCCTTTTTGAGAAGGAAAAGAGTATAAAGTTAGCACTGAGCTTTTCTGGAACTGTTGTCGTGGGGTTGGTAATGCAACACATTGGGGAGAACCTGGCGAGTCAGGTCAGGGATTTATGTTGAAAGACAAGGGGTAGGCAGAAGGATGCCAGGAGCCAGAGCTGGGGTTGGGGAGTGGATTCCCCAACAGATGGACAAGGCCCACAAAGGTGAGAGCCACCCCAAAGCTGCATGGGGTAAACTGAAGGCAAATTTGGACCTTAAACACTGACCTCATTCATGGTGTGTGTATGTGTGTGTGTTTTCCCTTGATTATAACAGTAAATCATGTTCCATGTAGAAAATGTGGAAATGCTAGAAAAATTTTAAAAAAGCCTATTATAAATCATATCATATAATATACTAACAATATTGCATAAGAATATATCACCTTTACCACTACATCTATCTATCGTTGCGGTTTTAAAACAAATTATTCTCTTTTTTTTGGGGTGAGAATTTAAGGTCTTAAATGTTATGAAATGTAGGACCCTTCAAGAAGTGAAGTTAATGAAGCATATGGTAACTGTGAGTTGTCCAGATCTAGAGAGAGAAGCACAGGGCTTTGGGTTTTTGTGTTTCGTCTTCTGCCAAAGTCTGTTTGGGGAGAAGTGGGGAAACACCACTTAGGGCAGTGTTGACCTGCTAGCCCAGATTTCACCAATAAGCTTGACCACATTTCTGCCCAGTCTGGGGACTCAGACACAGGTATGTAGTTGATACAAAATGTTAAACTCTACTTGAATAATATTGCGTTAGAATAGTGGTTCATATTTTTCTTTCCTTAAACTAGAAAATATCATATGGAATCCAGACAAAAGTTGACCAACATGTCTAAAAAGAACAGATGTTCCTAACCATTACTTTGAACATTTATTCTCCTAGAATATTAGCTGCAAAGGTAATATAATCCTGGATATTTTTGTCATGTTTGGATTTTTTTGGCTGTCCATGAAAATGAATTGTTGCTGTTATTTATGATCATTGATGTTAAAGGAAAACACTATTTTATAAACCTTGAAGCTTTTCTTATGTTTTATAATTTATAACTAAAATTTGTGAAAGTCCCAGACTAGGTTAATGATCAAACTGTTAAAGCATGACTCCATGGGATGCCTGGCCTCTTACAAAGATATTTAGTGCTAAATTTATAAGTTTCTCTTTTGTGAAACACCAAAAGGGTCATTTTCAAGTGAGAAACCTTTCTAATCTCAATTTTGCTATCTGAGAATCACGTAAGTGTTGCCCAGTTCAAGGGCGTACATTATATTCAATCCCAAGTAACATAATTCACACTCTTTTTCTAATACTAGAGTGTCTGTTCTTTTCTTCGAAAAAATGTTACACAATATAGCTGATGACATACAGCTCCCAGTGCAAACCTTACCACTGATGAGGGATTACTGGATAGATTTTTGGAATGTGAGCTCTCAGAGGGCAGCTGGAAGGATGGATGTGCCCTCTTAGTTCCTTTGGTTTCCTAGGAAGTTGGTGTGTAGGGTGGAGATTCACCATGCCTGTCTACTTCAGAGAAATGTCCATAATACATCTTTCATTTCTCAAGACATTACTCCTGTGCTTATTAGATAAATGGAGTTTTTCCTGTGCCAGTGAGAATTCACCATACTTACTTAGATAATGCACAGATTTCTTTCTTCCTTTCTTTCTTTCTTTCTTCCTTCCTTTCTTTTTATTGGAACACAGCGATCCTCATTCATTTATTGTCTGTGGCTGCTTTGGAACTAAAAAGGCAGAGTTTGGTAGTTGAGATAGAGACCACATGGACTGTAAAGCCTAAAATACCCACTCCTGCTACCGAAGGATCGTGTAGAGGAGCTATTATTGGGCCATTCACTCCTTCACCTATTCAACCAATATCCATCCAGCAAATATTTGGGGGATTCATTATATGAGCCAATGGAAGGAGAAGAGAATCTTGACTGCCCTTCTGCTAATATGCTGACGAGATACCCTGAACCACATTTCAGGTGAAAACATTTAACTTTAGAGGTAAAATAAAACTTTAAAATTATATTGCAAGCTAGCAAGACATTTTGATCTCCTCAGAATCCAAAAATAATGTGATGGTGGGAATCCAGAAGGACACACTAATACTAACGCTGATCTTTGCCTAGGAGGCCTTTGCACCACTAGTGATCTTGACCTTTGGTTTGGATGTCTCTGCAAGGTGCATGGGACTTGAAACAAATCTACTGCCGACATAAGGCAGGAGGGCTTTTGGGGGCCTGTTACATGACTCTGGTAACCTAAAGTGTTACACTTTCAGTTTAAGAGTGAATTAGGAATAAACTTTCATAAACAGGAGGAATTTTCTATACAAACTTTGGTGATAGGTGGCAGGGCATCTCTGAGACTTTGTAGCACAAGCTGGCCTTGTTTGGACCTGAATTAATGTATCCTCTGTGGAAAAACAAAAAACAAAACAAATAGGAAAAGATCATGCAAAGAATTTATTTTAAAATAGGACCTCATTTAATGGTCTGGGACTTCATGGAGGTAAACAGAAGTCCACTTTAAAGGAAATTAGTCTCAAATCAAGCCTCAGAGAATTCCAAAAGATAAAGTTCCGAGGGAGAAAAGCGCATAATCAAAAATTAAAACTCATACATACACACAAGGAAATAAATCACCATGAAAGAGAGCCAACAGAAACAAGGCATAGCAATATTAAATCTGAAAAGACTTTAGATAATTTATATAAATATAAAATAAAAATAAAATATTATACAAGTATAAAATACAAATATGTTTAAAATTTAAAGATGGGTAGGAAAATATGAATAAAAACTACACAATGATCAGTCAGATTTGAAACATCTAACAATATAATATTCACAATTTTTTTAAAATTTCAAAAGATGAGTTAAATAGCAAACTATACAGAAGTTAAAAAACATATTAGGGAAATGAAATATCTGAGGAAATTACCCAGAATACAGCACAGAAAGACAAAAGGATAAAAAATATGGAAGATGATGTGTAATAAGGGAAAAAGCACCACATATATCTAACTGGATTCCCAGAGGGAAGAATTGAATGGAAAGCAGTGTGGCTTAGAGAAATGATGGTCAGGAGTTTCCAGAATTGATGGAAAACACTTAATTTTCAGATTTGAAAGTCTCAAAGGATAAATAAACTTAAATCCAAACCTGCGGAATACTGACACAGAAAATGTATAAAAAAAACACTCAGCAAGTGAAAGCAGTTCACACACACAAAAAAGTTGATTAGACTGAGTTGACATTGCAGTTAATAATGGAAGGTGAAAGAAAGTATGGAATTGTATCTTTAAAGTGCATACAGAAAATAACTGTCTATCTAGAATTATACATCTAGAAAACTTTTCCAAAAAAGCGGCAACATGAAGAAAGTTTCAGAAAAATATGAGCCGAGAGAGTTTATCACCAGTAGTCCCTTCCCAAAGGGAATTCTAAAATAGGTCCTTTAGGAAGGAGATCAATCCCATTTGAAGTGTAAGATTAAAAAAGAGAGAGAGAGGAGGGGAGGGAGAGGGAAATTCTATGTGGAAAAATCTAAACAGACTATATAAGTCCAATTTGAAGGAATAATTAAACAAAATATTATCATCAAAATAGTATTTGTCTGGAGAAGGTGATTGAAGTTAAAGTGTTCCAAGTTTCTTATAAAGTTTGGGGGGAATTTAAAAAGATTGGTTATCTTCAGGTTTTTTTTTTTTTTTTTTTTTTTTTTTGCGGTACACGGGCCTCTCACTGTTAAAGGCCTCTCCCGTTGCGGAGCACAGGCTCCGAACGCGCAGGCTCAGCGGCCATGGCTCACGGGCCCAGCCACTCCGTGGCGTGTGGGATCTTCCCAGACTGGGGCACAAATCCGTGTCCCCTGCATCGGTAGGCAGACTCAACCACTGCACCACCAGGGAAGCCCTATCTTCAGGTTTTAAATTAAGTATGCTTCTTAAAGTTAATAAGGCAGCCACAAAAAGATAAATGTATAGCTCTCAAATTATTATATGGAAAATTATGATGTGGGAAATATCAATACCAATTGTACTGGTGCAAAGACAGAAATATAGATCAATGGTACAGGATAGGAAACCCAGAGATAAACCCATGCACATATAGTCACCTAATTTACAACAAAGGAGGCAAGAACGTACAATGGAGAAAAGACAGCCTCTTCAATAAGTGGTGCTGGGAAAACTGGGCAGCTACATGGAAAAGAATGAAATTAGAACACTACTTACCACCATACACAAAATAAACTCCAAATGGATTAAAGACCTAAATGTAAGACTATAAAACTCTTAGGGGATAACACAGGAAAAACACTCTTTGACATAAACCACGGCAAGATCTTTTTTGATCCACCTCCTAGAGTAATGGAAATAAAAACAAAAATAAACAAGTGGGACCTAATGAAACTTAAAAGCTTTTGCACAGCAAAGGAAACCATAAACAAGACGAAAAGGCAACCCTTTTGGGAGAAAATATTTGCAAATGAAACAACGGACAAAGGAAGGATTAATCTCCAGAATATAAAAACAGCTTTTGGAGCTCAATATCAAAAATACAATTAAATTAAACCATTAAAACCATTAAAAAATGGTTAGAAGACCTAAATCGACATTTCACCAAAGAAGACATACGTATGGCCAAGAGGCACATGAAAAGATGCTCAACATCACTAATTATTAGAAAAATGCAAATCAAAACTACAATGAGGTATCACTTCACACTAGTCAGAATGGCCATTATCAAAAAATCTAGAAACAGTAAATGCTGGAAACGGTGTGGTGAAAAAGGAACCCTCCTGCACTGTTGGTGGGAATGTAAATTGATACAGCCACTATGGAGAACAGTATGGAGGTTCCTTAAAAAACTAAAAATAGAACTACCATATGACCCAGCAGTCCCACTACTGGGCATATACCCTGAGAAAACCATAATTCAAAAAGATACATGTACCACAATGTTCATTGCAGCTCTATTTACAATAACTAGGACGTGGAACCAACCTAAATGTCCATCGACAGATGAATGGATAAAGAAGATGTGGCACATATATACAATGAAATATTACTCAGCCATAAGAAGAAACAAAATTGAGTTATTTGTAGTGAGGTGGATGGACCTAGAGTCTGTCATACAGAGTGAAATAAGTCAGAAAGAGAACAACAAATACCGTATGCTAACACATATATATGGAATCTAAAAAAAAAAAGGTGCTGATGAACCTAACGGCAGGGCAGGAATAAAGATGTAGACATGTAGACATAGAGAATGGACTTGAGGACATGGGGCGGGGGCGGGGAGAGGAGAGCTGGGGCGAAGTGAGAATCGCATCGACAAATATACACTACTGAATGTAAAATAGATAGCTAGTGGGAAGCAGCAGCATAGCACAGGGAGATAAGCTCAGTGCTTTGTGATGACCTAGAGGGGTGGTATAGGGAAGATGGGAGTGAGGCTCAAGAGGGAGAGTATATGGGGACATGTGTATGCATACGGCTGATTCACCTCGTTGTACAACAGAAACTAACACAGTATTGTGAAGTAAATATACTCCAATAAAGATCTATTTAAAAAAAGAAGTCAAATAGGTAAAAAAAAAGAACAGAAAAAAAAGGGATAAAAATGAAACACCAACTAAGAAAATGTATATGTAATCATAATATGGATGAACTAAACCTTTCAGTTAAAAGCCAAAATGAATTAAACTCATTTGGAAGACAGATGATTAGAGAATGAAAAATTCGTCCTTTTTTAGAAAGATAATAATAGGACATTAGTGACACCTCTTTGCTGCCAAACTTGAGACAAACATGAAAATGGCAAATTTCTAGCATAAATTACCAAAACAGGAAAAAAAAAACATACAAATGCTCTATATCCATTAAAAAATTGTATCAGTAGTTAATGTCCTCAAAAATCACCATTACCCCATCACTTTATTGAAATATTTTACTAAAGCTTTAAGGAATGGAAAATTCCAATCCTATAAAATTCATTCAGATGAGAGAAAAAAGGAGTCTACTACTCAACTTATATTTTTGAGACAAAGACAGTATTTTTTTTTAAAAAAAGGACCATTACAATCTGATTTCACCAAGAACTTAGATTTAAAAACTTGAAGTATTAGCAGAATGAATCAACCAGTGTATCAGTATTATATGGTAAGCAAAATTTATCTTAATAGGAATGTAACATTGGCACAGCATCAGAAAACAACGGGATCATCATATAGGTCCAAAAACTTACTTGATACAGTTCAATAATAAGTAATGATAAAATTTCTTAGCAGAGAAGGTGAAAAAGAAACTTTCTTAACCAGCTAAAGAGTTGCTGACTCTTTATATGCTGAATATTTGCTGAATATTTCACCATATTTAATGGTGAAATATTGAAAGCTTTATCATAATTTGGGGGTGGGTGTATGGAACTGGATAATGTAATTTTAATGTCTGTGAAAAGCAAGGGCAAGAAAAGCCAAGATATTTCTGCAGAGGAAGGACGAGGTTGAGGGACATGTCCTACCAGATATTAATTCTTATTATAAAGTTAGGTTAATTAAGATATTTGTTGTTTTAATGGGTTTAGCCAAATAGGCCAGTGAACCAGGAGAGTCCAGAAACAGACCCACACTTTGTTTAATACAGAACTGGCATTGCAGATCAGTGGGGGAAAGTATTGGTTGTGTGAATTGTGCTGAGCCAACTCTTTGTCAGTATGGGAAAGAAGAAATATTTTCCTTACCTCTCATACCATATACAAAGATCAGGCCCGTGCATTAAAAATATTAAATGTGAGGGCCTCCCTGGTGGCGCAATGGTTGAGAGTCCGCCTGCCGATGCAGGGGATGCGGGTTCGTGCCCCGGTCTGGGAGGATCCCATATGCCGCGGAGCGGCTGGGCCCGTGAGCCATGGCCGCTGGGCCTGCGCATCCGGAGCCTGTGCTCCACAACGGGAGAGGCCACAACAGTGAGAGGCCCGCGTACCACAAAAAAAGAAAAAAAAAAAAAAAAAATTAAATGTGAAAGGCAATTTCTGATCTTTTGGAAGATAATGGAGACTATATTTATGCCCTTGGCTTAGGAAAGATTTCTTAATGAAAAAAAAATTAGCAAACTACAAAGGCAAATTTTATTTCACAAAAATTACAAATATTTATCAGTAGATGTTACAAAAGTGAAAATAGACTAAAACCAGGAAGAATGTGCTAACAACATATACGTGCAGTGGCAAGGGATTAGAATCTGTAATATACAAAGATATTCTACAAATTTGTATTTAAAAGCCAAATAATGCCAAAGAAAAGATGGACAACTGATTTGGATGTGCACTTCACATTAAAGGATCCGTGACTTGCAAGTAAACAGCAGATGTTTGACTTTATTAGCAGTCATGAAAATACAAATTGAGATGGCAATGAGATAGCATTTATAGTTACCAGATTGGTAAAAGTTAAACAAAAAATCTACAATATCTTGTTTTGGTAGCAATGTGGAGCAGTGCGAACTCTCATACAATGTATTTGGGAATGAAAATAGTTAAAACCACCTTAGAAATCATTCTGTATTATGTAATAAAGTGGAACATGCAAATTCCCTACAGTGGAACAGTATGTACCCCAAAGAAATGCTGTACCTGTGCACCTGGAGACAGGTAAAATAATGCATAGATACCTTGTATATAATAGCAAGAAAGTAGAAAATATCCCAGATGTCCATTGATAGTGGAAGGGATAAATGAATTTTGGTATTTTTATGAAATGCAATATGATACAGCAATGAAAATGAATATGCTACAACTACGTGCATTATCACAATTAAATCTAAAAAGCATAATATTTAATGGACAAAAGAAGGCAAAAATTACGTCCAATATGATTTCACGTATAAAACAAAACAATATGCAAAATCAAACAAGATAGTAATTAGAATAAACTACAAATTAGGTAAGGGAATGATACAGGCTAAACTCAGGATGGTGGTTACCTCTGAGTGTGGACCACTGATGGAGATGTGATCAAGGAGATGGCATCAAAAACACCAGTAATGTTATTTTTTATTTTTATTTTTATTTTTTTCAGTAATGTTATTTTGAAGCTGGGTGGTGACCCACGTGTGGCTGCCTGTTGTATAGCTCTTTTTCATTCATATGTATTCATATGTTATAACTATTCTTCAGTGTATGTTTAATTTTAAAAAGGAAAAAAAAATCTCTGCTTAGTATTTGAATATTCAGTACTTCCAGTTATAGTCTATCCTGCTATATGTGTGCTTCTGTAACATTAATTAGCTGTTACACAATTTGTAAATATGGGAATGAGATCTGCTTAGAATGGAAATTATGTGGGTTCATGTGCAATTCGTATTTTGCACCAGCAAGTAACAACATTTAGACTCGAAGTACACTAACACAGCTGAGCACGTAAGGCGTGGAGGAGAAGAGTACTGTCCATCGTGTCCACTGACTGCAAGTTCTTTGTCTGGCTCGCTTGCCCACGTGCTCTGTCTTGGATGAGCTAATTGAACAATTTTCCTGTGTACATTTTGTTCCTTTTCACATCATTCAGCAGCCTGAAGCTTTCCTTATGCTCCCTTCCATCAAGTTACCTTTACCCATAATTATTTAAAAGTAAAGTCCCATATTTGTCATAGTGTTTCCTTATTTATTAGGTATTTAATGTCTTTTAAACTGTGCATGTATTTTAAAAATTAGGATTTTTAAATTGATGTGCTCTAGTTATAAGTTTCATGGGTTATAATCTTAAAATCTGTCAGTTTTACTGTCTGATTTTGTAGAACATGAAGGTTATTATTTTCTAGACATAGGTTATATTTTCATAGAAATCCATGTTTCTGTTGGTTTTGATTAGATCAAGTCCTCTACAGGTAAAATAATAAATTAATGTTTAATTAATAAAGTAACATTTATTAATAGATTAATAAAATCATTTACTGTTTGTCTACCACATGTACAATCCAATTAACCAATGCTAGATACTAAGGGAAACATAATTGAGCACATAACAATATTTGATCATAAATACGATAAAGCCTGCCTACAAAATAAAGGTTAAATTTTTAGCGATCAAGGTCCTGCAGAATCTTGACCTAATCTACCTTTCCAGTCTCCTCTTCCTATGTTTGTCTTCCAGTTGCTCTCGCCTCCAGCCATATTGAGTTTAAAAGTTACAGTATAGTTGATTTACAGTATTGTATTAGTTTCAGGTATACAACATCGTGATTCAATATTTTTATAGATTATACTCCATTTAAAGATATTACAAAATAATGGCTATATTTCCCTGTGCTGTACAATATATCCTTGTTGCTTATTTATTTTATACACAGTATTTTGTGTCTCTTAATCCCCTACCCCTGTCTCACCCCTCCCCATAGTGACTTATCTGCTCTTTACATACACACTCACCATGAGGCTGAAAGGAGATAAGCAAATTGTAGGGCTGTAGCTTGCCAGTTCCTCTTTCATACTGCTGATAGTGTTAATTTACTACAATATTGTTCATATTATAAAAAATTCACTTCTCCTGTTTTCAACCTTTAATAGTTCGACATAGCCAACGCAATTAAGTATATATTCATTGCACAGTGTCCACAGGTCCTTCAGTATATGGTCCACACATCCTCCTCACTGACCCTATGCTTCAGTTACCTTCAACAGATACAGTGAGTGGGGTCAGTCTTCCTGAGTTCAATCCCAACATATCCTGCCTTCTTTTTCACCCTTCTTTGGCTCCCCATCTATGAAATGAGGCTAAAGTAGACCCTAACTCACTAGACTGCGGATTAATCATGCAATAAATATCATCGTTTGTCAAAGTGCCTCGCTCAGAGAAAATGCTCAAATAATGATAATGTTAGGTAATGCTGTTTTTTTGTAGTTGCTGTTTTTATTATAACATCACCTTCATATGACTTCTAAGGCCTCAAAGAAACATTGGTGGTGTGTATGTGTTCATATATATATATATATATAATATATATATATATTAGTTTGATCTCTTTATAATACTATAAAGCCATGTATTCTTAAAAGTCTTAAAAGAATACAAACATCAATTATATTTAACCGAAGTAGATATAACAATTTTTAAAATGCTTATCTCAAATGGTAACTTTAATATCTAGTTCTGGCTAGATACAATAAATAAATACAGTTATTGCATATCTGCTTTACCCTATGCAACATATAGTCGTTGAGTACTTGGTTTGTCTTATTCACTTTCCTGTGCCCCATAGAAGCTTGCAAATTACCCCATTCCAGCTGTGTACCTGCAGGCAAACTGGTCACCCCTGAGTCCAGTTTCTTTAACAGTAAATGGGAATAATGGTGCCTACTCCATAGAGCAGTGAGAATTAAGTGACACAATCTACTTAAAGCACAGCATATATTAAACATATAATAAATGGTGAGTGTTGGTTCTGGGCCTCTCATATCAAGCATGATGACTATTGTTAACAATATTGCTTACTTGAAAGTTGCTAAGAGAATAGACCTTAAAAGTTCTCACCATGCAAACAGGCAAAAATTGGTAACTATATGAGGTGGTGGATGTGTTAACGATCCTTCTGTGGTTATCATTTTGCATTATACACATAGATCATCACATTGTATACCTTAAACTTACATAATGTTATATGTTGACTATATCTCAATGAAGCCTGTAAGAGTGCAAAAGAAAAAAAAAAGAAAACTGATTGGCTAAGAATTAATGAATAGGGCTTCCCTGGTGGCACAGTGGTTGAGAGTCCGCCTGCCGATGCAGGGGACGTGGGTTCGTGTCCCGGTTCGGGAAGATTCCACATGCCTCGGAGCGGCTGGGCCCGTGAGCCATGGCCGCTGAGCCCGCATGTCCGGAGTCTGTGCTCCGCAACGGGAGAGGCCACAACAGTGAGAGGCCCGCATACCGCAAAAAAAAAAAAAAAAAAAAAAAAAAAAAAAAAGAATTAATGAATGTATCTCCTTAATACTAGAACAATTTTTTTTCCCATTAACCAGCATAGGTTCCATGAAGTGAGACCCTGAACGTAATAACTACTTATATTCTTCAACTTCAGTTCTCTCAATCTCTCATGTTAGACATGGTAAGGCGAATAAGGTGTGTAGTTGTTTATTAACTGTTTGACTGTTATCAGAGGATTTTTAAAAATAGCAGTTTATTCTAATTTTAATATTCCCTGGATAATATTGAAATAAACCAGTATAATTTAGCCTTAGATAAAAGCATCACATGTTTGGAACATGAACCTAATTCTATCTTTTGTTGAGCTGCCCAATTTAGAAAGAGCATTTCAATAGTACTTCTTATAAATGTAGTGTGACTTAGAATACTGGAAGCTTCCCAGAATGTGAAAAAAGGAGAATAATTTATATTTAATTGGTCTAAACCTACCTTTCCTAGGTCAATAAGAAGAGAAACCAGCAGCATTAATCAAGATAAAATTATCAGCTGATTAATCAGTGTTCTAATTACTGCATAGTTCTTTACCTTTTCAGTTTTAATTACTAAACCTCATTGTCTTTTCCATATGGCTAATATGTATTCACAGTGTACTTTTTCTCCTACTGAAATCATTAGAACAAAAATATACATTCTAAACATTAACCATCAAATGTAAGAAATGACTACTGCCTCTTAAGAATTCCCCCAAAAGGTATAAATAAGCTACTAGATTACTTAAGAAAAGAATGATAAATTCATGGATATTTAAGTGGGCAATTATTTAACTCTGATGATGAAACTAAGCTTTGTGAGACAGTACGTCTTGTCAGTCCTATTTCATCAAGTGAATTTGTGTAAATTGTGTCTGAATCCAATTGCAGTTAAATATAAATTAGGAAAGTACATTGGAGATTTCAAAAAAATATTTGTTTTGGGGAAGGCCTGAATATTTCTTTTTAGATGTGTTGACTTCACTGCATGGTTTCTCACCCTCAGCACTGGTAACATTTGGGCACCATAGTTCTCTGTCGTTGGCGGCTGTGCTCTGTAGGTTCTTGGCCTCTACCCACTAGATACCAGTAGCAACACCTCCTCAGCGGCCAACCACTGCTTTTTGACAAACAAAAACGTCTCCAGACATTGACAAATGTCCCCTGGGGGGCAAAATAATCCCCCCACACCTGTTGAGAACTACTGATTTTACTTTATGGCTACCATTAAAACACTTATTTTAAAACAGATATACTATATAATAAAGCACTCTTACCAGATGAGCAGAAATTTTCTATAGGTCAAGTATTTTCATGGAAAACTTTTTTGATGTAAAACTTTCCAGACACTTTGGATAATATAATGGTGATGATCACCACTCTGATAACAGCAATAAATAATGTTCACTGAGCACATCTATGTCAATCACTGTATGAAGGTATCTACATGCATTATTTTATTGAATCTTTAAAGTAGCTCTAAGAGGGAGGTGCACTTGTTACCTACTCCCTCTCATACAGAGTTGTGCAAGCTTAAACAGTGGTTAGGCTCACATGGTTAGGCTTTTCTTACCCTATTTGATAGGACATGATTCAAATAACCGTCCTTGAGGAACATTTTTCCATTTCCAAGGAGGTGAGGATTTATTTTTATTTTTGAAATAGTTTAGAATTTTGACTACATTTTCAGTTGTGCCCATCTGTAATCTATTAAGGAAATTAGTGTGAAATATTTGGGTTTATTTAAATATTACATGAGGATTATCTTAAAATTCCAAGGTGGACTTTTCTTGGATTTTAACTAAAGACCGTTATGGGTATGATTATAATGAAATGAGCATGTGATTATTTAATGATTATATAATTGAAAGATGGTTTTCTCTGAAATGAAAAATATTTTCTCAGCAAGTTTTCCTCCCTTCTTTTCTCCCTTTCTCCCTCTATTCTTCACTTCCTTCTTTCCTTCTCTCCCTCTTTCCTTGCTTTTCTATTCTTTATAAGAGACTGTATTGTCTCCATTATGCATTATGTATGCTTGAAATGGGGAAACCATTGAGTTTAGCCACTCCTTGTAACTAAATGACTTGAGCACTAATTAATTTTATTTGCATGGTCCTAATGCACAAATGTGAATACTGATGTGGCAAAGACTTAATTGTATTTTTTAGCTACTTCATTCAGTTCTAAGTATTTTCTCCACCTATGTAGGTTTAACCTTCTACTTCTACTAAATATTATGACTGTTTCTAATGTTAGATTTGGGCTTATATGACATAAAAGTCTAATATGTAATTCCTAGACTTTCAATTACTTTTAACTCCCCTTTTCAGAAAGGTGTATTTGGAAAGTTGGACTGAACGTGCATGACTGCTTCTGTGGTTATTTATTCCAGAATTAGAGCCTGTTCTAAGGCATGTGATCTGTACAGGGCTTTTTAATGACAGTAGTAAGCCTCTGTATCTGTAGTGATTCAACTGTGGTATCCTCCTTATTACCTTTTAAATTCATCATAATAAAAATACTTATTGCTTATCATTCTTTGTGGGGGGAAAAGAACATTTGCAAAGCAAAGAGGTAAATGAAGCTATCATTTTTACATGGTGGTACAGGGGTTTTTTTTTGAAGGCATACTCTGTTTAGTGTATATAATGTTCTGTGTTCTTTAAGCATAATACTGTTGAAAAATAAATTGGCATAATGTTTAAAGTATAAGAGGAAAACAGATTTGGAATGAAAACCATTTGCTGAGCATAATGGTAGACCAGGCCGGTTACCTCAGTCCTTCATTGTGATGAATTAAATAAAATGCTGTTCCCTGAAATCCTTTGTCATGTTCAGCATGTTTTGCAGGTGTCTGCTTTGCCTTTTTTTTTTTTTTTTTTTTTTTTTTTGCGGCTGTACGCGGGCCTCTCACTGTTGTGGCCTCTACCGTTGCAGAGCACAGGCTCCGGATGCGCAGGCTCAGCGGCCATGGCTCACGGGTCTAGCCACTCCATGGCATGTGGGATCTTCCCGGACCGGGGCGCGAACCCGTGTCCCCTGCATCGGCAGGCAGACTCTCAACCACTGCGCCACCAGGGAAGTCCTTGCTTTGCCATTTTTGACCAGGATCTTGAATAAAATGTTAGGCTGGGCAAACACAGCATGGAGAACAATTGGATGTTACAGGTACATGGAGTCTTTATATATTATAGTACCACTACTCATCACAGGTCATGTTTCCATAACACTTCAGTAAATATATTTAAGAAACCAGGGGAAAAAGAGAAAAAAATACGGACACCCAACCAAAAAAATTATCAAAGAACAAGAGCTGACAATTCACAAAAGAAGAAATACAATTTAAATGTAAGGAAAGGATGCTTAGTCCTATTGGTAAGCAAAATATTGCAAAGTAAACCACAATGAGTTTCACAGTTTTGATAAATTAACAGAAACATTTAAAACAGTAGTAACCCAACACTGGGCTTCACTTTAGTTATAACTTTCCTGGAGGGCAGTAAGTTGGGCAATATGTATGGTAATGTAAATTTTCAAATGTAAATTTATTTTAATTCAGATATTTAATTTTTAAGAATTTTTCTTAAATATAAACATGCACGCATAGATGTGAACAAATATTTAACTGTAAGATTTTAACTATTGTATATTATTATTTTTTTAAACTTAAAAAATTTAATTAATTAATTAATTAATTTATGGCTGCATTGGGTCTTCGCCGCTGTGCACGGACTTTCTCCAGTTGCAGTGAGCGGGGGAGACTCTTCCTTGCAGTGCTTGGGCTTCTCACTGCGGTGGCTTCTCTGGTTGCAGAGCGTGGGCTCTAGGCGTGCGGGCTCAGCAGCTGTGGCTCGTGGGCTCTAGAGCACAGGCTCAGCAGTTGTGGCGCACGGGCCCAGTTGCTCCATGGCATGTGGGATCCTCCCGGACCAGGGCTTGAACCCGTGTCCCCTGCATTGGCAGGCAGACTCCCAACCACCAGGGATGTCCCTATTGTATATTATTTATATTAGAAAAACTATTTTAATTAGAATATTACCACTCTAATAGTGATTAATAGACCTTAGGTATTGATTATCAATGGCTACTGACATCAGTTAAAAGACAGGCAGTCCAATATTATGTACCACCTGATGGCAGCTCACCCTGCCACCTATGAAATAGTATTACCAAAACATGGAACCTGAATCTGAGCAAAATTCTAAGTTCCTATAGCTAGGAAATATAGTTGATAGAGGAGCATGTTAAATGACCCAATGATGTCGCAGTCAGCAAGATCCAAGACACAAGAAATACTCTAGATCCATTGACCAATTTTTTCTTCTTTCCCCCCAACAAATAAGTTACAAGGGAATTAAAAAAACAGATGGAAAAGAATCTATTGATTAAAAGAGGTTTATTGATCATTTGCCATGTGTGGACTTTATTTGGATGTTGATTTGAGCAATTAAGAGAGGCAGTAGGGGGAGAAAGAGGGAAGGAGGGAATATCAAGGATTTTTGAGCATTGCTTGGGTGTTTGATGATATGAAAGAAATACTGTTAATTTTTTGAGGTGTGATAATGGTATTGTGGTTATGTTTTTTAAAAAGTTCTTTTAAAGGTAAAGTGGGGAATGGGTGAGGGTATAGATGAAATAAGACTGACCCATGAGCCGATAATTGTTGAAGCTGGGTCATGGGTACACGGTGGTTCAATATATCAACCTTGCTTAAAAACAACAGCAGCCCTAAATGTTTAACAGTATGGCTTCAATTAAATAATTTATGGTATATCGAGGAAATAAAATAATAGGCAGCCATAAAAATGATCTTTATATTATATATTATGTAGAATGTTTAAGAATATTCAGGCCTTCAAAATGTCCATAAAATATTAGGAAATGTAAAAAGGTTACAGAGTGACATGCAGAGAATTATCCCATTCAAATTACTAGAGTGGAAATAAAGATCCCCAAATTAACAATAACCATCTCTGCGTAAGAGGATTATGGGTGATTTTAATTTTCTTCTTTGTGCTTTTTTAATGTATTTTTAAAATTACTGTAATATGCATATATTTGGTTATCAGGTTTGTAATTTCATTAAAAACGAGGGAAAAATATACTTTGGAAAACTATTCTCCATAAATGATGAAAACAAAAATTTTGTGTAAGTTTTTAAAAATGTAAGCAAAGCACTATTTTATGGTTATATTATAAAATAATGTATTACTATCGCTTGGCTGGGAAAAGTCAAGGAAAATTAGTTTTGTTATTTATATCTTGTTTAAGAAAGCAGTGAAGTATAGATTTTTTTTCTTTTTAATGAGAAAAGGTCAGGGAGAAAGAGTCTAACATATATAGAATACCTGGATTAATCTATAAATATCATTCTTGCAATCCTCAATACAAACTTTTGAGGTTTACTTCTATGTGTTTTTTAGGTGAGGAAACAGAGATTTAAAGTTTGTAACTTCCTGCGCTGGGAGTGGACACAGCTTCCAATAGACCTGCCTAGTGGTGTGGAAATCTGACCATTTTGTTAGGATGTGTATTTCCTCAGGCCTAAAATTTAATGCCGTTTTGGTATTCCATGTTACGAAAGCTAAAAAAAAAAAAAAAAAAAAAAAATCATACAGTCTATTCTTTGGATACCTGTTATTCCAGTTTCCAAGATATTCTCATCAAAGGGATTAAAGTAAAGTTTGAAACTGAACATTTCTTTGGTTTAGAAAAAAATGAAGTGGTAAGAAATAGTTAAATCCACAGTGTTGCATGATAAATAATGTGATCCCATCCCTTTCCTCTTGAATTTCCAGGATAGGTGTATCTCTGAGTGAGGTCAGTTGTGCACAGGACATTTGAAGGGGCTAAGGATCACCTAGCTCTATACTCTTATCCATGTAATAGCACAGATTCTTTGATGCCACCATTTAAGACACTCTTATCAAGTAGGGTTGTATTTGTTTTTGTTTTTGTTTTCACTTTTTAAAGGGATACCCATTAAGGTGCCTGTAGTAAGGTATATGGAGTGGAATCTGCTAACTGATGAGAAGTTAACTGGCTGTTTTTAACTGGCTGTCAAGGGAGGGTCCAGAAAGGAAGAGTGCAGTGCCTAACATGGGGATGGTGACTTCTCCCTGTTGGCACATTCTTCTTCTCTCTCCACAAGCCTTTGTTGAGCACCTGCTATGTTCCAGGCTATCACCTGGATAAACAGTCTCGGAGTACATCTTTTAGTATTTTCAAATAAGATAGACTTTATAAAACATTTTATGTGGATATAGATATAGTGTTAAGTTCAGTCAAGATTAGTTATTGGTGCATTGGGCCCTTACATACTTTTAATGGACTAGTGCTTACTCATCTGTGAATTAAAAGAGAGTAAGAAATGAAAACACAGGCACAAGTAATCTATTCAGAACAAAAAAAGCCACAGCTTTTCCTCCCAATCCCTGGGGGGGGAGGGATACGTGTACATGCACACACATATTTTATATATATTACATGTATATATTCCTATAAAATATTAATATATTAATATATTTTAATCTGGACTTTTTTTGAATACATTAAATATGGAAATCTTGGCACTTCATACCAATGTGCTTCACAGACAGAATCACAGTATTTATGTAGGAGAGTGTAATAGCATACTGGCAGTGCTTGTTAGTTTTGCTTCTAAAATATATTAACCAAGATATTATCTTGATTATTATGACCCTTCACAGAGATCTCTCTTTAATTATAGTCTTTATTTCAATATAAGGGTAATCTCTTGACCAATTAGTTTACTTATTCCTATCCTAATTCTATAAAAAATAATGTGAAAATGGCATCTGCTCACTTTATAGATTAAAAAAAAACATGGGTAATTGTTCTTAATATTATGGAGAAATTTATATCTCTCGTAATTCAAAACTTAAGTAGAAGTCTCCATTTGAGAAACTCAAGTAGCGAATCTATTGTATGTTTTTGCATTTTCCGAAAATTATGTTTTGTGTCCACTCTTAAGTTACTTTCCTTTTCTCTTTCTAATTACATGCATTATTTTAGTTTTCTAAATACAGCAGCAATTGAGTTTTTCTGTACTCATGTATAGAATATGTAAGATTAATGCATAATTAGAGCCATTGCTATATCTGCACTTTGGGCAGTTCTGTGACCTCCATGTTTTTGTTTCTTAGCTTAAATCTTAGATCTCAGAAATAACTCTTTTTTTCTGAATTTACACAGAAAGCAGAGAATTGATTTGAACTACTCTGACTATGTTTTAAAATGTTTTGAACCTTGATGAAACGGATAGGAGCTTCTGCTACATTAGGGTTGATAAGAATCACGTGCATTGCATTAACTTTCCTTTGGTATTTCCATACAAACTCTCCTCGTATGTCACATTAATTATGAGCATATACATTTCATACACTGGGGAAAAAAATCAGAGCTGATGATTAGCTTGGTGCTTCAGGGTTTTTTTTTTTTCTGAATTGAATTGAATTCTGGTCTTATTTGACTTAATATTGCAGCCCATTTTGCTGGCATGTATTAAATGTGTAGTGTTCTATTTATTGCAGTTGAGGATCTTGTTTTACGATCATTTTTCTGACCACTTAAGATAGAACATGAGCACTTATAAGTACTGCAAACACACTGGTCATTGAACATATCAATGAGTAAAAGGTGAGTGGGTTGGTGATAAATGAGAGAGAAGTACCTTTGTTTCAATATTTATTGAGGATTGTTTTTAATGAAGTGTTCTGTCTAGAGTGGAATTACTGCTCTTTGTCTCCCTCTTCATAATCTCTTTAGTGGGTCAAGTTGCTGTCTGTAGCTGTATCTTCATTATTTAGAGATCTTGGAAAAGGGTGAAAGCCTCACCTTAGTTATCAACTAAGTATTGTATTGGTGTTTTCCATGAGTGCGTCAGAGTAGAAATCCACTAGTATGCCACAGGGAGGGAAAGCTTTGCAGTGCACTTCTTTATAGATTTGTGAAACCTTAATCTAATTGATATAAATCTAGGGAATATATATCTATGATGGGTTTTGGAAAGTACAGTTTTGGCATCATATGCCATGGTTTCTGTGTCAGAAAAAGGAAGAATATTGAATTGTGCCAAATCCCCAAATGCTCTCTCTTTCTCTGCAGTGAAACCTTGCTGCATGGGATGGCTTTTCGACAAGGAGAGCCTCAGAGTGTCTGTATGGGGCCTGAACAGGGGAGAGTGGGGGTTTGTGTTGACAGTTCTAGCTTCTGCAGATTATGCCAACTTAATAAAAACAAAAACTATCTCGCATTCAAGACTTCATCACTGAAAACACCGTTATTAAAATAGTAACTGAATTTGCACCATTCCAACTTGATTTTTCAAAGTGATTTCACATCATTATCTCATGTTATCCTCTCAACAACTCTGTGAGATAGATAACCCAGGTCTGATGGGTTTGTCTTACATTCTTGATTATTCCTTGTTACACTTGTCTTTTTATCCTCTTCCTTTCTACAGGACTTTCATATCTCTATATAAAAATGCTTAACTCTTTAAGCAAGCAAACAGAACATCAACCCGTCCTTCAGTGACATCTGCCTTTATTTTCCAGTGTTGCCATTACCATCTGCTCTGTCTCTCCTTTCCCCTCTAGAGCCAAGTGTCAGGAAGGGGGGACTCACTGTCTAAATATCCTTTCTTCCATTCTCTTCTCTTTGAATTTCTCAAAGTCCTATTGTGAATTCTTTTCAGCATTTGGCACTTCTGAGAACTGTTCCTTCCTTCTTCCAACTCTCTCCTATCTTGTGCCTCTCCTCCTACCCTCTCAGGGAGCTCCTGATCAGACCTAATCTGAGGGCTCTTCATCCCAATCTGTATTTCCATCCCAGCCTCTCTTATACATATACCAACTTTTGTATATATATGTGTATATATATGTATATTTTCAACATACACAAAATTGAACCAATTTTCAATGTGTTCAAGTCTGTTTCTTTTTAAAAATCTATTTCTGACTGCTTAAAGATTTGATGATCACTGTCCTTGCTCATGCCAGAATTCTGGGTCAAGTCTAGGACCCTTCTCAGCTTCCGACACCCTCATTTTTCAACAACATATATTTTGTTAATTCGACCCACTTAAAATTCTGTCAATTACAATTTATTAATTTTAAAAAAAATTTCACCTGTGTTCCCTCCCTTCATCCCCACTGACACCGTGTTATTATAGAGTCTCACCCTGCATTAGTGCAACTACCACCCCAGCCAGTATCCCTGCTTCTAACTGTGCTTCTTTCTAAATATCTATACTCCTGCCAGAGTGTGTTTTTAATATTTACTTACTTAAAACCCACCTATTTTTTTAACCACCTTTCAGTGCAATGTTCAGACTCTTTAATATATCACACGAGATCCTTTTTGATCCATTTCAGCCTCCCTTTTCAAATCTAACTTTTTCTACACTTCCCCTGCATCTTACTCTGTAACTGCAAGGAACCACTTACAATTCTTAGGATGCTCGGTGGCCTCTGGCATCCTTGCCTGAAATGTCCTCTGTATTGGGTTGAATAGTATCTCCCCACCCCTCCCCTGCCCACCCATTCATGTTCACCAGGAATCTCAGGATGTTACCTTATTAGGAAATAAGACTTTTGCAGATGTAATTAGTTACAATGAATTCATGCTGGATTAGAGTGGGCCCCTAAATGCAATATGACTGACGTCCTTATAAGAAAAAGAGAGAAACACAGGGGAGAAGACCTTCCGAAGACAGAGGCAGAGATTGGAGTGATGCATCTACAAGGCAGGGAACGCCAAAGATTGATGCAACACCAGAAGCTAGGAGGCAGGCGTGGGATGGTTTCTCCCTCTTGGCCTACGGAAAGAACCAACCCTGCCAACAGCTTGATTTCAGACTGCCTAGCCTCCAGCACTGTCATTTTAAGCTAACCAGTTTATGGTAATTTGTTAGGAAAGCCCTGGGAAACTAATTTACCCTCTACCAACTCACTCCCAATTGTAATAGCCTTCAGAACCTCCCAAGTTTGGGTGAGGGCTCCACCTCTGGGCACCTGGTGGTTCTCTGTTCTGTCGCTGTGCTGGAGCCACCAGCCAGTGAGCTCCTTGAGGGCAACGCACCAGCCTTTGTCCTCTGTCTCTAGCACCCAGCACAGTGCCTGGCATAGAACAGGACAGGATTTTTATGGGTGAATTAAATCATCAAAATGACAGATTTCTGATATGGGTTAGCACACATTCCTTTGAACCCTTTTATTTTGTTTGCTGCATTTTGTGTTCAGTGGAAGACTTAACTGAAATATCCAGATGTGTTTGCCATTTTGACTTTTCTTTTGAGTGACCCTAATGAATAGCTGGTTGTACTTTAGACACCAAGTTCTGCCGTCAATGGGAAAAGCCCATGTAGCTGATGGTTAATATTTCAGCAGAGGTGAGTTTTTCTGGTTGGTAGCTGGCTTCTTTAGGAAGAGGGAGCTTGCCCCATGGCAGTGGGATGGAAGAGGTTGAAATGTGGAGAGGGGACTGGGTGCCTTGGTGATGGAGGGTAGGCAGGGACTAGAATGTTAAAGTGAAACTTGGGGCCATATAGGGTTTTTGTTGCTGTTGTCCAGAGTAACTGAATGAGAATAGTGGCAACAGTGACCTATAATAAGTTCTTGGGAGTTGGGTACCTTCTTACTCTAACTAGTTCCATTTCTGTGCCCACCTCCCCATCTCTAAACACTTCCCATCCACCTACAGAAAGTTGAATTTTATCTGCTTCTTCTGAAAGTTCCTCAAATACCCCAATTTTCTTTCTCATGATTGCCCAATCTTTGCTGAGTATGATTTCATTCTTCTCTTATAGGTGACTAGAAGGAAGAGATAAGAGATGAAAATGATTTTTTTCTTTATCACCAAGTCCATTCCCTTTTGATTCATCAGAAGACAAAATGAATTCCAAAAAGCTTAATGGATTTGATAGCTGCATTGCACATCTAGAAAAATATATCCTACCAAAAAAAAAATCCCCATCAATTATTTGGTTAACTGATGAGAAATTAAAGGCCAAGTTTGGAAATTGTTCAAGTTTTCTATGAATATTCATAAATAATTAACTTGCATCTCAATTTAGAACCTAACAACAGTTCATTTCAATTTTTTTTTTTTTTTAATATCTGAGTTAATTATATGCTGAGATCTGGTTTCTGGGTCTTCCCTCCTAGTGGTGACTGAATAACTGCAGTCGGTGAAAATAACCCTTTGCTTCTGTGGCTTTTACCATGTTGTGTACTTGAAGGAAGACGCGAAATCATGCTGTTTGAAGGACAACTGGCTTCCTAAGGGGGGTGTTTTCTCCCCTTCCCTTCTCCCAGTCTTTTCTCTGGGCCCTATATGTCTTTGAGGCTGAATTCCTTTCCTCCACACTTTTTACTAAAAGGGCAAAAAAGAGTGTGTAAGAAAAAGAGGCAAGAAAAAAGGAATCTGCCCCAAAGTAAATGGTGAAAAGCTAAATTGCTACGTCGTCCTGGGATTTAAGCCCCTTGTGAGGGGTACAGCGATTGCAAACCCCTCACGGTGAAAAACACCAGGGAGAACTAAGCCTAACCGGGTAAAGGACCTCGGTACTTTGTGAAACGCTGCTGCAGAGAAGAGTAATCAGAGACCTGGGCTGTTAGCACGAGGGAGGCCATTCGGGGACTGCCCCTTTTGTCTCTTCGCCTTGTACGGGCTGGCGGATGGAATAATTGTGGACAAAGGGTCCACGGAGGGCGGAGGGTAGGGTATGAACTCTTCAGGCAGCTGCTTTCAGCTTTATTTACCGTGCCATCTTTCAGCTGAAGCCTCCTGTCCAGTTCCGAGCCTCGTCTGGGGCGCTGACTGCGGGGCAACACTGCCATCTAGTGGCCACCTCGCCCCTGTGAGCCGGCTTCCTCTGTGCCCTCTGGCTGGCTCCGTCGCTCCCCCTCTTTCTATCGCTCCCTTTCTCTCTTGCTCTCTCTCTCTTTTTTAAAAAAGGTTTTTATCCCATCAAGAAGAAGAAAAAAAAAAAACAAAACAACCTGGCTCTTGGAAAACAACCAACTCTGTTGGAACTCAGAGATAATAATCAGTTTCTCTGGGCCTGTGAAATTGGCTCATTAAGCGTGCTTTTTAACAGAAAATATTGGAAGCGATTAAGTCTGCTTTACTGAGTGGGCATGAAATGGCCAACCTTCGGCCACCCACAGCTCGTAGGTGCCTGGCGCCGTTTTATGCATGCAGCGTAATGTCTTTACTTGAAGTGCTGTTTATTCATCACCTGCTTATTTATCTCTTTGCATTTGGCAGGCACATCGATCAATGTTAAACTGTCACACAAGGTTATTTTTCTTTTACATAACAGTATAGGCCTAAGGTAGTGGCATATTAAAAGTAATAACTTTCTAACTTGTAGCTTAAGATGACAGCCCCATTTTTACCGAATATATTACAGCAAGGAATTTCTCATTCAGTTCTCCCTGGCCCTCCCTCCCTCCGTTCCACTAGTACTCAGCTCTTCCAAGGTCAAAGGCTTCATTCTGCCTTGCTTCCCTCCCACTTTGCATACCACTCGGTGTCCCCTTCACCCCCAGTTATCTCCCTCTTTTAGGCTGATAAGCCCACAGAGAACATTCTGTCCACCGGGAGTACACATCTTGCTTGTCCCTCTTTGTGATGACATTTCCCCCTTTGCAGAAAGAAATGGTAGCCAGGCAAGCTCTGGAGAAGAAGCAAACAAGCTTCTTCATATGGAGGCAAAGGTTGTGATGGTCTTCTATTTCCATGTCCACAGCCATCTTGGTAAATGTGGTAGAATGTTGTGCTTTTTATTTTCCTTTAGAGTCATAACAGGCAACAACAGAAACCACAGGCCCATGGAAAAATAGAATTAAAAAAACATCTGAAAGCAATTAGCATTGCTTTGAAGCAACTGGGGTTCGTTTGGGGCTTTTAAGTTGAGTTGTTTTCCCCTCCTTTCTTTGGTTTTAGCTTGGTTTGTGTTGCTTTCAAACTCCACCCAGTTTATGACGCCTAGTTTCTTGGCAATAGGCCAAGCTGGCTTTCTTTGTACAAACAGGTTTTCTTTTTCTTTCTTTCACTTCTTTTTTTACCCCCTCTAGTCCAAGCTAAAAATGCCTACAGATAGAATATCAGATCTTTTTAGTATCAAATTTCAAAGTGGCCCTTAGAATTCCTTCCTGCCCTTGATCTCTCCGTTTGGATTTCAGCTCAAACTTGGATTCTGTTGCTAAATATGCCTTGGACACTGGCTTTCTGATACAGTGCTTTGAGAATCTTGCGTACACAGGAATTAAATATCGTACTATAGTGGGCATTGTTGCACAACTCCTCTTGTGATACAACATACCACACCCATTCTGATATATTGTGCCTCAAAATAGTTCATCTAGGAAGTATGAGGAGGGAAGTGTAAGTGGGTAAGAAACTCTGGTCCCACAGACTACTGAAGCACGCACTTGAGAGGCTCACAAGCTTAGCACTGAATGTGGCCCACCTTGCGAATTTCCTTAGGCATTCCTGTGCGTAGAAGATGGTGGGATTCTGATCTATGGTGATCTGTTTTATCATGGGTAGCACAGCCCCAGAAAAAAAGCGTGCCCATTAAAAAAAATGCAGCCCAGTCTGTGTCTGTGCTCTTACAATCAATATTTGCATTAAAGTGGTTTAAATGTATGTGGCTCTGAGGCTGTCCATTCTTTCAACCTGACCTGCTGCATTGATTAGGGCTAGTGTTAGAGGGGGAAAGAGCAAATCAGGCGAGGAAAAGAATTAAAAGGGAAAATAGAAGAAAATGAAAGCTGTTTCTGTGGGTGCTGTAGGAGATACTTTAAGCCATTCATGGATGCCATATTTGCTCAGCAGCCCACTCTGCTGGAGAATACACCACCCCCCCTTCATCTTTCTCATAGGGCTTTTTTGTCTTTCAAAAACCAACAACAGGAATTCTGGTTGCCTCTAAGATGGGGCAACTCAGTGGCTTGTGATTAACAGCCAGGTGTGGCCAAGGCTAATACCTGTATTTAGCTACTTGTCTTGCATCCTTTCTTTTTGCCTCCACAGTCCTATTTGTGAGCTCAATTTGCTTGGCTAAAATCTCATTAATACCTATTACAACCACTACTTTGTATCAGATATTGCTAAGTTCTTTGCAGACATTATCTAAGTTGATTCTCTAAAGCAGCCTGTGCAGAGGTCTTTCTGATCCCATTTTTCACCTTTGGCATCTAAGGAGGAATTGTAACTAGTCTGAAGTTAAACCACCAGTATAAGGCAGTAACTCTTCAAATCCAGATCTTTGTTTCTAAAGCGCAGACTCTTAACTGTCACTCTAGGTATAATGTTGTGTTGGGGAATTGTCTCTGTTGGGGTACTTGATCAGATTAAACATCACACGTAACACTGGTCTGTGTATGAAGAGATATAATGCCCACTTATAATACTGGAGCCCATTGATGCATCACCACAGACACTTTCAGTTACTTGGAGCACAAAATGTTTTCAGTGGAGACATGGATGGAATGTGGCCTCTTAGAGAAGACAAGACAGTCACAGGAGCAGAGCTATACCACGTGTTAGTACTTTATTCCCTTTCTGCCATGTCAAAGAAGTGACTTTACAAAGCTCTTTGGTGAGTTAACTGGACTCTGGAGTATAAGGACTCTATAGGCACTAGAATAATACTTGTTCATAGGATATTGAAGAATTATGTGTGAAGTAACTACTATGGAGACCTGTGCTGGGTAAGACGACATACTTCTTAATACCTAAGAACTGATTATATAGTAAAGGATAAAAAGCAGACAGTGAAATAGTTAAATTCCTTCACCAGACAGGGTATAATCTTATGTGATCTGTATGTGATAATGAGTCACATGGGAAGGAAATTTAGGAGGAATGTAGAAAATGGCGAGAGTATTGGGAGGGGGAGTGTTTGGAGAAGCTCTTGTAGAGTTGGACCTGAAGATGGATGGAAACACCATAAATTGGGGGATAGAAGACATTCAGACTGGAGAAATTTATGTGTAGAGTTCGGAATTTGGAAGGAATGTCCCTGCTAAAGCTAATGGTAGCATGCAGTGGGTGGTTGGATTGGGTTGGGTTAGACCACAAAGACCTTGAAGGTCAAGCTTGGACAGTTGAAACTGTCTTGCATTAAGTGTCCTCTTTTATTGTCTTGGGGAATCAAACAAATTTGTCTGGTGAAATTACAGCTTGGAAATTTGACCTACTTAGGGCCTTGCTTGGAGCATTGGAGTTTCAAACAAGCCCTTCACTCTAAAGGAAGAATCTCTTGATACTTCCATTTTCTCAAGGATGAAAAGAAATTAAAAGTAACACATGTGAAGATTTGACATATGAGGCTAACTTGAAGTTGGAGAATTACCTCAGGAGAGAAATAAAAAGGTGAAAGCAATTTTCCAAATCTGAAATATTAAGAGCAACATGTTGACAAATTTGCTTTTTGCCACGGCTGGTGCGTGAAAATCCAGCTTATCAGAGAGAGAAATTTGTGTGCAATAATCATTCATATTAGAAAAGGGTTTTCTATAAGATTCCTTTAAATAGAAGTCCCTTTGTTCATTTTAAATGTGCTTTGATTTACTAACCTAAACACAGGACACCCCCCGCCGCCGAAAAAAGAAAGAAACCTCCCCAAACAAACAATCCCACAAAGAACCTGCTTTATAAATAGCTTTTAAGGAAATCATCTCCTATCTACTAGTTCATAAAGCAAGGTACATACTTACAGGTGGCTGCCACATCTTAGACTGAGTTGGGTAATAATGCCAATGCATTATAAAACAGCAGGTAAATTTCTGATTTTAGGAATGTTCTACATGCTTGGAAAAATATGTTCCACGGGAATCTAGTTGTATGTGTAAAAAAATCGGGTTTGAAATAACAGAATAACTTATCACTGAGTGCTTTAGGATAAAGCTCTATGTAGGTCGATTTAGGGAACTACCTTTGGCTTACATTGTCTCACTTTGAATGAGTTCCTTTGCTTCTCTCTCTCTTTCTGGTTCTTCACTAAAGAATGAAGTCTTGTACCCTAGATCAGTGGTTCTCAAAGAGCAGTTCTCAGAAAAGCCACATCCGCATGACGTGAAAACTTGGTAGAGATGCAAATTCTTGGGCCTCATCCCTGAACAACTGAATCAGAAACTTGGGGTGAGCCCAGCAGTCTGTGTTTTGTAAGAAGTCCTCCGGGTAATCCTGAGACATGCTGAATTTGAGAACCACCAGCTTTCTTATTTCCTAGAATACATCTTCTTATGCTAGCAGTTAAATACTTTTGATTTACAACAAAGATGTTTTATTTCTACACAAATAATTTCAAAGTATTTCGCTTGTATAGTTCTCTCTGCTTTGCATAGTTCTGTCTTTTCCTTCTGATGGCACCTGCAGCATCTCCTGCTCTCCCAAAGTTTTACTCTCTGGCTTTATTTAATCCCAGTTATGGGGGGCTCTTCAGGTTACCTGAGCAGAACATGAGTGTAAAGATTTTCTTCTTTTTTTGATGGCAGTTTGCCACTCAGGGAATTTTTGAAAAAAACTAATTTCTATTCAATATTTGAATTAGTGTTCCAGGTAAGTCAGATTGCTTGAAGTTTGAGCATCAGATAAGTTAAATGATACTTATAGATCACTTGAAATAAAAATTCTTTTTAGTTAAAGACTGATAAGTCTCAAAATAATCTTTCTTAGTCATCATTTACTTTCAGCTGGTTTAAAATGCTATTTGTATTAAGATAACAGGGTGCTAATTTAACATAGGTTTATAGTCATTTGAAGCCATTTTCACTCATTAAGAAAAATATCTCTCTAGATTAGATTATCACAAGGGTTTGAAAGAGTGATAGGGATTCCTCAGTGTAGGCCTGAGGATTTTCCAGATGAGTGCACACTCTTGTTTCAATGCTCTCTTGAAAAGCATAGACATTTTTTTTTTTTTTTTTTACTATAGAGCAGGGAACGGACAGTGTACCCAGCTTTGCCTTGGAAGGAAAAAATGGCATACACATTTTCTGTGCTGGGTTCATATATTGGATCTGTAACATATTATGATTTATATAATTCCAGTACATATTATAAGTTCAGTATCCTAATTTATAATTTTCAGAATGTTTTAGATATTTTATCCATCATCAAAATTATTTTTTTGCTCTTAATTTTAGTTTTTAAAAAATATTAAGTGTAATAAAATTTTTGTATTCTGACTGCATTCTATACTGAAACGTGCATGAGAAAAAAAAAATGTATCCCCATTTAATTTCCCAAAAGGCATGAATCGCAGAGAACCTTAGAAAGTTATTTAATTTCGTTTGAAGGGAGAGACTTTCCGTGTAGTGTATAGAACATGTCCTTCACAGCTGTTTCCTATACTCTCTAAACCCAGATGCCCTCCCACCCCAGGAGCCACTTAAAAGCAGCTGGGGACATATGCACGTGTTTTGTTCCATCCTGGTTTTTGTCCCTCCCTGTTCCAGGTCTCCTAGTTTCCTTAGTTTCTCTGTGTTTGGCTCTCAGGGCTATCTAAGCACTCAGAGGAAAATTACTCTCTAGCAACTTGGAACTCACTCCTCTAAGTTTTGGCCTTGGGACTTTGTGCTCTTAGCCACTTGGACAATAATCTTGATAAACCTCTATTCAAAGTGATTCCAACCAGCTCAGCCTTTAGAACTAATGAGGAAGCCAAGAAAACGGTAATGGATCAGCACTAACTGGGCACAATGGACTTTTCCATACATTGAGGATCTCCTATCCTATCAAAATATTTGTAAATCTTTCAGAAGAAAGGATTGTTGGATTATAAAGCTCAAATTTGTATAATTTATTTTTTGTGATAGAAGACATATCTGTGATTAATTGTAGAACTTTATATAATAAATCTTGCTATAGATTTATTTAAGCTGAATCTTGACTTATCAGAGAGCTTGGGAGGTAGAAGTTTACAGAGTTAAGATCTGCTAATGGGGATTATATTGCTGTTTTTCTTTGCAGCGCTGTAAGTTTTCTATAGTGTAAAGCTATTTCTGAAATTCAGTGTCGTGTCATTAATATATGGTGTTTTTAGCAACCTCCCGGATGGTGGCAGGCAGAACAGTCCATTCCCTTAAGGAAATGAAAGCTTCTCTGAGTAGGTTTCTGACTTCGATGGAAACGTGTACCAAAAGTTTCAGGAGTCTGCAGGGCCAAAATAATAGGTAAAATTAATCTGAATTGGGTGGTTATGAAAAACAAATAAAACAAATATTTTAATAAGGTATGCAAATTAGGTTCAGAATTGAACTCTTCTGAATACTTTGATTTTTATCAGCTTAATTTCTGGAGTACGAATTTCATGCTTACCCAGGTATTAACTACTGAATAATCTGGGTTATGAGCCAACAATTTCCTCCATTTTACAGTGGAATGGTAATTAACTCATTTCTTTAATTCTGAAAGCTATTATGAACAAAAAATCTTGAGAGATCAGGTAAGCCATTGCCCTAGTTTCTAAAAGAAAAAAAGAATAGTTAAGAGCCCATACTTTGACAGAACTGGGTTTAAATGTAATCTTTTCTAACTGTGTAATTGGGATTGGATTTAATTTAATTTTAATATATCTCCTATTTTTTATTTCTTATACTCATAAAACAGGGGCTGGCCAAGTACAGCTCATGGACCAAATCCAGGTTGCCTCCTGTGTTTGCAAATAAAGTTTTATTGGAACTCAGTTACATTTATTTATGCACATACTGTCTCTGGCTGCTTTCACACTACAAAGACGGAATTGAGTAGCTGTTACAGAGATCACATGGCCCACAAAGCCTAAGATAGTACTAGCTAGCCAACCCCTCTCAAAGACTATAGTTTTTTGATCTTTTTTTTTTTTTTGACATATAGCCTTTTATTGTTGAATTATACTTTGATTTGCTCTTTGACTTTAGAAAGCCTATTGTGGTCTTAATATCCTCAGTCATGGACAACTTCATCACCTCTGCCAATCATGCATTTCACATTTTTTTGCATGGGCTAAGTCTAAAATAAGTAAATACCTTTAATAATCTCCTTATTTTCTTTTTAATTTATTTTTTAAAAATTTTTTGTATTTTATTTATTTTTTTATACAGCAGGTCCTTATTAGTCATCAATTTTATACACATCAGTGTATACATGTCCATATCAATCGCCCAATTCATCACACGCCCCACCCCCACCGCTTTCCCCCCTTGGTGTCCATATGTTTGTTCTCTACATCTGTGTCTCAATTTCTGCCCTGCAAACCAGTTCATCTGTACCATTTTTCTAGGTTCCACATACATGTGTTAATATATGATATTTGTTTTTCTCTTTCTGACTTCACTCTGTATGACAGTCTCTAGATCCATCCACGTCTCTACAAATGACTCAATTTCGTTCCTTTTTATGGCTGAGTAATATTCCATTATATATATGTACCACACCTTCTTTATCCATTCGTCTGTCGATGGGTATTTAGGTTGCTTCCATGACCTGGCTGTTGTAAATAGTGCTGCAATGAACATTGGGGTGCATGTGTCTTTTTGAATTATGGTTTTCTCTGGGTATATGCCCAGTAGTGGGATTGCTAGATCATATGGTAATTCTATTTTTAGTTTCTTAAGGAACCTCCATACTGTTCTCCATAGTGGCTGTATCAATTTACATTCCCACCAGCAGTGCAAGAAGGTTCCCTTTTCTCCACACCCTCTCCAGCATTTGTTGTTTGTAGATTTTCTGATGATGCCTGTTCTAACTGGTGTGAGGTGATACCTCATTGTAGTTTTGATTTGCATTTCTCTAATAATTAGTGATGTTGAGCAGCTTTTCATGTGCCTCTTGGCCATCTATATGTCTTCTTTGGAGAAATGTCTATTTAGGTCTTCTGCCCATTTTTGGATTGGGTTGCTTGCTTTTTTAATATTGAGCTGAATGAGCTGTTTATATATTTTGGAGATTAATCCTTTGTCCGTTGATTCGTTTGCAAATATTTTCTCCCATTCTGAGGGTTGTCTTTTCGTCTTGTTTATGGTTTCCTTTGCTGTGCCAAAGCTTTGAAGTTTCATTAGTTCCCATTTATTTATTTTTGTTTTTATTTCCATTACTCTAGGAGGTGGATCAAAAAAGATCTTGCTGTGATTTATGTCAAAGAGTGTTCTTCCTATGTTTTCTTCTAAGAGTTTTATAGTGTCCAGTCTTACATTTAGGTCTCTAATCCATTTCGAGTTTATTTTTGTGTATGGTGTTAGGGAGTGTTCTAATTACATTCTTTTACATGTAGCTATCCAGTTTTCCCAGCACCACTTATTGAAGAGACTGTCTTTTCTCCATTGTATGTCCTTGCCTCCTTTGTCATAGATTAGTTGACCATAGGTGCGTGGGTTTATCTCTGGGCTTTCTATCTCGTTCCATTGATCTGTGTTTCTGTTTTCGTGCCAGTACCATATTGTCTTGATTATGGTAGTTTTGTAGTATAGTCTGAAGTCAGGGAGTCTGATTCCTCCAGCTCCGTTTTTTTCCCTCAAGACTGCTTTGGCTATTCGGGGTCTTTTGTGTCTCCAAACAAATTTTAAGATTTTTTGTTCTAGTTCTGTAAAAAACGCCATTGGTAATTTGATAGGGATTGCATTGAATCTTGGATTGTTCTTCCAATCCAAGAACATGGTATATCTCTCCATCTGTTGGTATCATCTTTAATTTCTTTCAGCAGTGTCTTATAGTTTTCTGCATGCAGGTCTTTTGTCTCCCTAGGTAGGTTTATTCCTAGGTATTTTATTCTTCTTGTTGCAGTGGTAAATGGGAGTGTTTCCTTAATTTCTCTTTCAGATTTTTCATCATTAGTGTATAGGAATGTAAGAGATTTCTGTGCAGTAATTTTGTATCCTGCAACTTTACCAAATTCACTGATTAGCTCTAGTAGTTTTCTGGTGGCATCTTTAGGATTCTCTGTATAGTATCATGTCATCTGCAAACAATGACAGTTTTACTTCTTCCTTTACAATTTGTATTCCTTTTATTTCTTTTTCTTCTCTGATTGCCGTGGCTAGGACTTGCAAAACTATGTTGAATAATAGTGGTGAGAGTGGCCATCCTTGTCTTGTTCCTGATCTTAGAGGAAATGTTTCAGTTTTTCACCATTGAGAATGATGTTTGCTGTGTGTTTGTCATATATGGCCTTTATTATGTTGAGGTAGGTTCCCTCTATGTCCACTTTCTGGAGGGTTTTTATCATAAATGGGTGTTGAATTTTGTCAGTAGCTTTTTCTGCATCTATTGAGATGATCATATGGTTTTTCTTCTTCAGTTTGTTAATATGGTGTATCACATTAACTGATTTGCATATATTGAAGAATCCTTGCATCCCTGGGATAAGTCCCACTTGATCATGGTGTATGATCCTTTTAATGTGCTGTTGGATTCTGTTTGCTAGTATTTGGTTGAGGATTTTTGTATCTATATTAATTGGTGGTATTGGTCTGTGATTTTCCTTTTTTGTAGTATCTTTGTCTGGTTTTGGTATCAGGGTGAGGGTGGCTTCATAGAATGAGTTTAGGAGTGTTCCTCACTCTGCAATTTTTTGGAAGAGTTTGAGAAGGATGGGTGTTTTCTCTTCTCTAAATGTTTGATAGAATTGACCTGTGAAGCCATCTGGTGCTGGACTTTTGTTTGTTGGAAGATTTTTAATCACAGTTTCAATTTCATTACTTGTGATTGGTCTGTTCATATTTTCTCTTTCTTCCTGGTTCAGTCTTGGAAGGTTATACCTTTCTAAGAATTTGTCCATTTCTTCCAGGTTGTCCATTTTATTGGCATAGAGTTGCTTGTAGTAGTCTCTTAGGATGTTTTGTATTTCTGGGGTGTCTGTTTTAAGTTCTCCTTTTTCTTTTCTAATTTTATTGATTTGAGTACTCTCCCTCTTTTTCTTGATGAGTCTGGCTAATGGTTTATCAATTTTGTTTATCTTCTCAAAGAACCAGCTTTTAGTTTTATTGATCTTTGCTATTGTTTTCTTTGTTTCTATTTCAGTTATTTCTGCTCTGATCTTGATGATTTCTTTCCTTCTGCTATCTTTGGGTTTTGTTTGTTCTTCTTTCTGTAGTTCCTTTAGGTGTAAGGTTGGATTGTTTATTTGAGATTTTTCTTGTTTCTTGAGGTAAGCTTGTATAGCTATAAGCTTCCCTCTTAGAACTGCTTTTGCTGTATTCCATAGGTTTTGGATCATCGTGTTTTCATTGTCATTTGTCTCTAGGTATTTTTTGATTTCCTCTTTGATTTCTTCAGTGATCTCTTGGTTGTTTAGTACTGTATTGTTTAGCCTCCATGTGTTTGTGATTTTTATGTTTTTTCCCCTGCAATTCATTTCTAATCTCATAGCGTTGTGGTTAGAAAAGATGCTCGATATGATTTCAATTTTCTTAAATTTACTGTGGCTTGATTTGTGACCCAAGATGTGATCTATCCTGGAGAATGTTCTGTGCGCACTTGAGAGGAAAGTGTAATCTGCTGTTTTTGGATGGAATGTCCTATAAAAATCAATTAAATCTACCTGGTTTGTTGTTTCATTTAAAGCTTGTGTTTCCTTGTTTATTTTCATTTTGGATGATCTGTCCATTGGTGTAAGTGAGGTGTTAAAGTCCTCCATTATTACTGTGTTACTGTTGATTTCCTCTTTTAGAACTGTTAGCAGTTGCCTTATGTGTTGAGGTGCTCCTATGTTGGATGCATATATATTTATAATTGTTATATCTTCTTCGTGGATTGATTCCTTGATCATTATGTAGTGTCTTACCTTGTCTCTTGTAACATTCTTTATTTTAAAGTCTATTTTATCTGATACGAGTATTGCTACTCCAGCCTACTTTTGATTTCCATTTGCGTGGAATATCTTTTTCTATCCCCTCACTTTCAGTCTGTATGTGTCCCTAGGTCTGAAGTGGGTCTTTTGTAGACAGCATATAGATGGGTCTTGTTTTTGGATCCATTCATCAAGCCTGTGTCTTTTGGTTGGAGCATTTAATCCATTCACGTTTAAGGTAGTTATTGATACGTATGTTTATTCCTATACCATTTTCTTAATTGTTTTGGGTTTGTTTTTGTAGGTCCTTTTCTTCTCTTGTGTTTCCCACTTAGAGAAGTTCCTTTAGCATTTGTGGTAGAGCTGGTTTGGTGGTGCTGAATTCTCTTAGCTTTTGCTTGTCTGTAAAGCTTTTGATTTCTCCATCAAATCTGAATGAGATCCTTGCCAGATAGAGTAATCTTGGTTGTAGGTTCTTCCCTTTCATTGCTTTAAGTATATCATGCCACTTCCTTCTGGCTTGTAGAGTTTCTGCTGAGAAATCAGCTGTTAACCTTATGGGAGTTCCCTTGTATGTTATTTGTCATTTTTCCCTTGCTGTTTTCAATACTTTTTCTTTGTCTTTAATTATTTTTGCCAGTTTGATTACCATGTGTCTTGGCATGTTTCTCCTTGGGTTTATCCTGTATGGGACTCTCTGTGCTTCCTGGACTTGGGTCACTATTTCCTTTCCCACGTTAGGGAAGTTTTCGACTATAATCTCTTCAAATATTTTCTTGGGTCCTTTCTCTCTCTCTTCTTGTTCTGGGACCCCTATAATGTGAATGTTGTTGCGTTTAATGTTGTTGCAGAGGTCTCTGAGGCTGTCTTCATTTCTTTTCATTCTTTTTTCTTTATTCTGTTCTGCAGCATTGAATTCCGCCATTCTGTCTTCCAGGTCACTTATCTGTTCTTCTGCCTCAGTTATTCTGCTATTGATTCCTTCTAGTGTAGTTTTCATTTCAGTTATTGTATTGTTCATCTCTGTTTGTTTGTTCTTTAATTCTTCTAGGTCTTTTTTAAACATTTCTTGCATCTTCTCAATCTTTGCCTGCATTCTTTTTCCGAGGTCCTGGATCATCTTCCCTATCATTATTCTGAATTTTTTTCTGGAAGGTTTCCTAACTCCACTTCATTTAGTTGTTTTTCTGGGTTTTTATCTTGTTCCTTCATCTGGTATATAGCCCTCTGCCTTTTCATCTTGTCTATCTCTCTGTGAATGTGGTTTTTGTTCCACAGGCTGCAGAATTGTAGTTCTTGTTGCTTCTGCTGTCTGCCCTCTGGTGGATGAGGCTATCTAAGAGGCTTGTGCAAGTTTCCTGATGGGAGGGACTGGTGGTGGCAGAGCTGGCTGTTGCTCTGGTGCTCAGAGCTCAGTAAAACTTTAATCTGCTTGACTGCTGATGGGTGGGGCAGGGTTCCCTCCCTGTTGGTTGTTTGGCCTGAGGTAACCCAACCCTGGAGCCTACCTGGGCTCTTGGTGGGGCTAATGGCGGACTCTGGGAGGGCTCACACCAAGGAGTACTTCCCAGAACTTCTGCTGCCAGTGTCCTTGTCCCCACGGTGCGCCACAGCCACTGCCTGCCTCTGCAGGAGACCCTCCAACACTAGCAGGTAGGTCTGGTTCAGTTTCCCCTGAGGTCACTGCTCCTTCCCCTAGGTCCCGATATGCACACTACTTTGTGTGTACCCTCCAAGAGTGGAGTCTCTGTATCCCCCAGTCCTGTCAAATTCCTGCAATCAAATCCCACTAGCCTTCAAAGTCTGATTCTCTAGGAGTTCCTCCTCCCGTTGTCAGACCCCTAGGTTGTGAACCTGACGTGGGGCTCAGGACCTTCACTCCATTGGGTGGATTTTTGTGGTATATGTGTTCTCCAGGCTGTGAGTCACCCACCCAGCAGTTATGGGAGTTGATTTTACTGTGATTGCACCCCTCTACCATCTCATTCTCCTTTGTCTTTGGATGTGGGCTATCTTTTTTGGTGAGTTCCCCTGTCTTCATGTCAGTGATTGTCCAGCAGCTAGTTGTGATTCTAGTGTTCTCACAAGAGGGAGTGAGAGCACGTCCTTCTACTCTGCCATCTTGGTTCCTAATCCCTAGTTTATTGATCTTAAGATCCCATTGTCTGCTTTTCTTGAATAAGGTTGGTTTCTGGAAATTGGAGAAATATTTAGTTTCATCTGCTAGGGTAGTACCATGGTAGTTGGAACTTGAATTCCCTTTGCATTTCTATCACTTCTCTCTCAACTTTCTTAGTTAAGGTCACAACAGTACTGTGACTCTTGATGTCCTCATCTGTAACAAGAGGAAGTTGGTCTGTGTGATTTCTAAGATTTCTCTTCCTCCCCTTCTCCCTCACTCCCCTTCTCCCTCCCTCCCTCCCTCCCTCCTTCCTTCCTTCCTTCTTATCTTTCTGTCACATTAAGTTGTTTCTTGTTATGGTCACTGAGTTCAGCCTGCCCTAACCAATCCTGCCCAAATTAACTTCTTCCTCTGAACTCCATAGCACTGAAACATTATTGTAGATTGTGTTATGGTACCAGTTTCATTTATATTATACTGTTATTTGTTCTTGTTTATTATTTTAAATTATAAGCTCCCTGAGAGTAGCAACTGTATATTCTTCCTTGCCGTATCCCTAACACACTTATGTTTGAAGTAGACACTAAATAATTATTCTTTCCCTCTCTCTCTCTCTTCCTTTTGGAATTATGGAACTTGCAAGATATATGAGCAGTTGTCTCACATGTTCTAAAAGGACCTGGATCTAGTGTTTTTGCATTTACATAAAAGAAGTTATGCTTAATTAGGGAAAATCACTGTAGTTGGGACATCTTTACAAGGGTAGAGACAGGAAGTAGACTGCTGTGAATTGGTTATCCTCCCTGGGTTGTAAGGAATTGTAGAAACAGTTGTGGGAGATGATAGATCTGTATTGAAAATCTAAAATTTTTGTCTCTAATCCAGACTAAAATGTATAATTCTCATTACATGAGTGAAAGCGAAAATACTAGAGAGTATTTTGTATATTGTAATGTATAAAGGAGAGCCATTGACTTATAATGGGACTGTTTGTTGCTAATACTTATTGATTCTCTACAATGCACTTCAGAACTTATTAGAAAAATACAAAAGATGCATTTTTTTCTTTCATCCCATAAGATGGAGCCAAGATAGACAGTCATCTCACCCACTTTCCTTTCTGGTTATTTAGTTTTTAGTGATTTAACCCTTAGAAGAATGTTTGAATAAGTTGTATCTATGCAGTTTATTGTTCTGACTTCTCATTGATATTTAAAATAAGATCATTTTATTGCTATTGCAATGCCTTTGCTTTCTGGTTTAGAAATTGTGATGGCTTAATTAGTTGTTAGAAATAAGTATAACTTACTATGCAAAGACTAGCTAAAGCATGGGCATGGAAAGGTGGTAGTTATTTGAACTAGATCCAACATCAAGAGACAGACTTACTTATTGAGAAGGTTTGAAACTATATCACAGAGACTTCTCTCCTCTTGGTTGGTCTTCAGTGTGCCCATTAATGAAACGAGAACTATGTGTTACACATGGGTTGAGGGGATATATATCCATGAGCCATATATTTTTTATTACATTTATTCAGCTGCAAAAAAAAGAGAGATACCTCAGACTAAGGAGTAATTTCTAAACAGAATTTCAACTTGTTTTGAAAATACGGAAGAATATACAAAACTGTTTATCATTTTCAAAAATATCGAGCATTGGCACAATTTATATACCTCTCTGTTTCACAAATGATAAAACATGTTTTAAGAAGAAAAGGAATTTATGATCATAGCAGTTTCTGATTCAGCAATGACTTGAAATACATGCCAGAAATAATAAAGGAAGACTGTACATTTTTACTTCATTTTTAATTGTTTTGTGGGGTTCACACAAGGTTCTAGTTATGGCATGGGGCACATAGAAGAAATCATCCCAGATCTCCAGGAAGTTGGATTTATCCCTCGGTCCTTGAAAATAACACTGCATAAAGTGTACTCATAATACTCATACGCACCTACCCTGGCCCACTCTGGATATCATTCAAAAGACGAATGTGTATGTTTATTGTAGAAGCACTTCTTAAGTTTTTCACTAAAATTACCTCTTAGTAATGAAAGAATTTCTGAGTCTTTAAAACATTTCCTGAAGGTCCAAAGGAAGTTTCTATCTACAAATCTTCTAAGTATTGAAAAGTAATAGAGCTTTTTGGTTGGAAAATGTTTAGGTTAAGTGCAGTGTGTCATTCACCTTTGGTTTAGAAGATTGAAGACAATTTGGACTGAAATAAACTTGCTGTTTCCTTTACATACTGGATAAAAAAATCTTTGTCTAGAGCTTAAAGATGCTAGAGGTAATTGTCTAGAATTTAAGGAAGCTAGGGGTAATTGAATTAATTGAACATTCAATTAAAAATCTCATGCCAGTTAGAGAATGTCTTAGCAATTATTCAAATAAGAATCTAAGCCAGTTAATACGATATGGCTGTGGTTGAATAGGACAAAGAAAAAGTGCAGAGAAAACAACATCTTATGACATAATGGTTACAGATATACCAACACACTGAATTAGTTTTTCACTTGACTTCTGAAGATGAGAATGGCAATTAGAATAGCAAAGTAAATAAATGAATAAGTGCATCATTTTTGGATAAGAAGGTAGAAGTCGATAGTGTTAAGGAATTCTTAAGTAACTTTCCTGATATAGACAGAAGAAACTCTACCTTTGAGATAAGATATGCAAAAAGTTAGTGAACTCTCCTTGTCTGAATCATTGCTGATTACCCATTCTAGGATCAGAGACTAAATTCCAGGCCATGAAAGGACAGATGGGATCTCCTTTTCTCTCTTTCACTCTGATCTTTTCTTCTTCTTTCCTATCACTCCAACACCCATAGAGACTGGGAGAAGCTGGAGGAAGGAGTCTTGCTCTCCCATCCTGCTGCATCCAGTCAGTGCCATCCCAGATGTGGTGAGTGGCCGGACTCTGTACTTTGCAGCCTCTGGAGGAGCCGCCTGGGCTCTGTCTATCATAGCGGTGAAAAGCAGTTTTCCGCCATCCGTTCTTGAGCTGATGGAAGAACAGAATCATTGAGTCATAAAACTCATCTGGATTTCAAATCCATCTTTGAGAAAAAGTAAACTGTTGTTCTTGGATGAGCCCCAGGGACTGCCGCTTAATTTCTCAGTTCATTTTCCCCTCTTAGTTTATGTACATATACGGGTCCCTCCATAGTTTCCTTATGAAAATGTGCATTTTTAATACCACAAAAGTAGAAAAAAAATCATTTTTTTGTAAATATTCTTTCACTAGAATTGCAATCAATGTAGTCAGAGCTAACAAGCAGATGGATGTATTTGAATGCCATTATCTTGTGTACAATGATATTATCTGTTTCATGAAAAATTCAGCAGTTTGGGCCGCTTTAGTGAAGGGAAGATGGAAGTAAAAAAATAGCAAGAAAAACATGATCAGACTCAGAATCCCTGAGGGGGTCCCATTGCATCATTTAGCAGGAGAATGAGCAATGCAGGAGAAGCAGTGATGGCGGAGGATCTGTCTGTGCTCCTTATGGCATTCTTGGCTTCTGGTCCCACTCAAGCCCCGCAGCTGTAGGTGGGAGCTCCTGGGCCTGCTAAAGCATCACACCGTGACATTTTTATCATCCGTCTAAGAGAAGAAAATAAATTTGCTAACAGAATAGACCTGGCAGGCTCATACTACCTTGTCACATTCCAGACATCTCCTGGTCTGGCCCGAGCCAGAGGAAACCTAAGTGTGGGCCAGAAAGTGTGTGATGGACATGAAGTAGATTTAAGTAGTCTGGGAGAAGAATGTGGGTTTTCTGAGAGAGGAATATGTATGTTTTTTTATTGGAGATTTGAGAAATGAAAACACTTGGGCTGTAGGGGGAATGTGACCTCAGTTTTATTCTCTTTAGGCCAAGGATATATTTACATGGGCAAAATAGAGTTTAAAATTGTGCTGATTTTTTTAAGATAATCTACAGAGTGACAAAAAAGAACCCAAACACAGGCCCTGCACCAAAAAAAAATTATTTTTTCAAAGTTTTCTATCACCCGATGATTGAAATACAAACTTTTTAGAGACCTCATACAAGGTGACATCTACCTATTTATCCAAATTGGCTTATTTCCTTCTTCTCTGAATATATTCTGTGCTTTAACCCATGCCTTTTTTGGGGGGTTGTGGGCGGACTGGAATACTCTGTCTCAATATCCCAGATGGATCTGTTTGAAGTCCCATTCTTCTACAAAACATATTTCAAGTTTTCATTATTTTAGTGAGGCTTCATAGGTGACTGTTTTCTTTCCTGAATATCTATTAAGTATCGTTTGTACCATGCATTTTTCACAGAGCAGGTTTTGCTCATGACACCTTGCGTGTCCCCAGTTGAGCTGTGAGCCCCTTGAGGTTAATCTTAGTGACCCTAGCATCTAACAAGCTGCCCTAAACACATTAGACAGCCAGAAAGTGTAACGTATTGGTAATGCTGATGAAGAATGGCATAATTCATGTTTTTATAACTAGATCATGTGAATGATGACATCGTATTACTGTAGGGAATGCAACGTAATAATATCACAAGGTTTCATATAAATACTTTTCCTTATCTTATTTAGAAGAACTTTAAAAAATTTTTGCTTTTGTTTATCTCTCTGGGTTATCTCAATAAAGAAAGATTGTTATGTGAATTAAGTTTTTCTAGGAAAAATAATGCATGACTAACAACTTGTGTCCTCAGAGGAAATTTCAAGGAGCACAGATCATATATAGGTCAAATGCACACACATGTAACTATAACATAGCACATGGTAATTAAAACTGGAGTTCTTAAATTCCTTGCTTCTATTGTAGTGATACCAGGGGTATTGTATGAATACAATTTGCTCTGGGGGAACTTAGTTCACGTTGGATTTTGAAAAACTGAAGGTAGATCTTGGAGATATGAAGGTGGGCAGGGGGGAGTATTTGTGACCTTTTCTAGTAGACAGCTATTTCTAACATGTAGATTCCACAATCTTAATTTTCTCCTTGACCCCTTCTATGGTCTCCTGCGTCTGTTTTCTTCCCAGTCTTGAGGTTTTACTTACTTTGATCCATCTCATTCTATCTTCCTTCTTTCCTTCATCTTCTATTTCTCTCTTAGCCAGTAATGACCATAAAATTTCACTGGATATACTTATTTAAGTTTTATTAAAATAATATGTAATTTTAAAATCACTCTGCTGCTATTACATCTGCTACAGTAAAATTACAGTGTCTTTATATCTACATATTTTACTAGTAATGAAATTAACACGAATATCTTTCATTCCAATATTAATAGCTTGAATAAAGTATATTTTAATTTTTTTTACCTCTGACTGATGCATCAGAAGTGATGAAACAAAGGATTTTTCTTCATGATGAAAAATTGGCTGTTTCTATTAAAAAAATCTCTTGCTGCTGTGGGGGAAAAAATGAAGCTGGCTGTTAGATATTTTATAGAGATGTGTTTTACAGTTTATAGGTGGGCAAGAGTAGTATATTTAAACTGATATAAAAATCTAATAGAAATTATTTGAAAAGTGAAATAGCAGAAAAAACAATGTTTTTTTGTAGAATGCTAACTGTATATGGAATTTATGTAAAATTTTAGCAAATGGAAAGCACTAGAAGACAAATCACTTTAAACTGTGTAAGTCAATGTGTTCTTTTATAAAGAAAGTGCATATGTTACATTGAGTATAGATAATTTGAATATAGTAGCAGAGGTCTCTGTGAGCAAATGAGGAAAATAAGGAGTTTAATATTTCTTTTCTGATTTACTGACTTGTAAATAGGTTAAGGACTACATCTTTAACTTTGGCCTGGTGCATTGCACAGGGTACAGAGTACAAATGCTGGCAAAATATTCTTGACTAGAAGTTGAAAATCTTCAGATTTAATGAGATTTATATTGAGAACACTGGCCAGTTTTTGCAATGACAGTTGATGACACTGGAGTATAAGATCTACAAAAACGCAACATTTTTGTTGATGCGAATTTTAAGGAAATCTGCTCTTGTGATTTTAGCATGACTGGTGGTGAGACTGAGACTCTCATTGTTCTGGCTGAGAAGGCAATGTCTGTATTATACTTATTGTACGCTAAGCTCCTAACACAAGGGGGTCTTTATTAAATGCCATTTTTAGGAGATATGAACTTTAAAAATAAAGATGGGCTGCTTGTTCCCACTCTGTGAAATGTTACCTGCACTCTAAGAGAACGGAGAGTACCTTTAGACCTTGAATCAAGAACAATGTAAGTATGTTATTAAAATTCTCTGTTACTATATAATAAATTGAGGAGACTGTATTGGCACTGACTTGCCATTCATTTCTCTCTCAAAATGACAGCTTTCACTCTGAAGACTTGTAAGCATTGTTATCCTGCCTATCCTCACCATTATGAACAAATTAAAATTCAAGATCGAAATATTGTCATCATTTGAGAAAGCTGCCAGCTCTTTAAGAAGAGTGTATCTTTCATGATAAAGTCAGAATTTATTCTTTGGAGCAAAAAATGGCAGCTATACATTTTCCTAACTTGGTCTGATTTCACTTGTTTTCCAGAGGCCCAAGGAAGGTTAGAAAGGAAGTTATGGGATTAAAAAAAATATTTAATCTAAGTTGTAAAGGAGCTTGGAACCACACCACAAGCATCATAATTAACTTTAATAATTATAAATGTAAATGCAGACAAGCCACAAGGTTTTAATGGTGTGCCACATGCTTCTGCTAATTATTTTAGAGTTTGGACACATTCAGTGCCAGCTAATTATAAACCCTGCTATGGAAATCATCTGTTTATATTAGACTTATTGATCTCTAGTGTTTAAGCAATATGAAAAGGGAAATCTACAATGCTGGACCATCTGCTTTGTATTCCTAATTGCTTTTAAGGAATCAAATATATAAATAGTCAGCTTTTTATATACTGGGCCTCAAACTCTTTCAAGAAACATATTGTGCAAACCCAAGTGAATTTTTAAAAATTCTATTTGGAATGTTGCTTCCCTAACTCCTTTCAAGGACCCTCTACCCCTTACCCACATAATACCCTCCCCTAACCTTTTTGCAAGATCTCCAAAGCACCTTCTTTTCTCCTGGACCTCACAGACTGGTCAAGGTAGCTGAGACATTAGATATTTACCCTATTTTAATTACACCTTTTCTTTTCCTTCCTAAGAACAAGTCCTCTTCCCCACCCTACCCCACCTCCTTATGGCCATGAATAGTTATTGCAATTTCACTCTGTGGGAAAATGGCAAGGAAGAACTGTCCAGGTGAATGGTTCCCTCTTGTAGGAGGTATTTAACTTGATGGCAAGTTAAATCTACTGGCATGTGGGGTAGATGCCTGGTTAGTGGGACCAGAGCAGCATTACCTCTCATCACTAGCAGGCCTGGTGGACAAGTCTTTTCTTAAGATGAGTCTTGAGATTCTGCATGGAGATTGGGTTTAAATGAAGAAAAAATTGATTTCTTAGAACGACATTGTTTGCTCCATTCATTATTGCCTAGATGGTTATTATTTTAGTGTTCAAATAACTAGCTAAAAAACTACACATTGGGAAAGATTTCTTTTAACAATCCTTACTTACCCTTTTGAGACATTCATATTGAATCATAAAATTATTGGCTTAAAATAGTTATGACTTCTATTATTTCTGCTGTTTACTCCTTTTAAACTAGGAGTTCCTCTTCTTAGTGTTCTACCACTCATATATCCCGCCAACAGCAACAATTAGAGACCAATAATTAATATACATTATATATATGCTATAATACATAATAATTACTATATAGTCTCCCTAGGTTTAGGGCCCTTTATGAGCTTTTGTGAGTAATATAAAGTTAGGATTCGTTTGTAACTTCATGGAAACATTACATGATATAAATATGAAATAAAATTTTTAGCTTTTTAAGTATTTTTTTTTCTTTCAGTAATATAATGAGTTGTGAATTTTGTTATAAGGGATCAGCGGAAGTTATCAATCATAATTACACAACTAAATACCAACCCCCAAGGCTTGGAGCAGGCTGAGGTTTAATGACGAACTCCAAATAGTTGACCGGAAAGGGTTGCTTACCCTAGTTATAAGAAACAAGTGCCTTTTCTGGTGTTTGGGAAAGAAGTTCTAGCATGTTTCATTATGCTCTAAATAAAGATTTAACTTAAAAATATCTGCTACCAACAGTAATGTGCAGTCATATATTTTGGGAAGACATTTATATGAGATATACATATATATATACGTATACAGTTCTCAAGGTTTGTTAAAATAACTAGTTATGTCAGAATGGTTATGACTTTTCTGCGGTAAATTCTCTGTAAGAAATCTGCTCCTCGGAGACATTTTATCTGCTCCTCACAAAGGTTGTACTCATTCTGCTTTTTTCTGTAGTTTTGAATGGAAGTTCTATTACCTGCTTAGGCCTTGTACCTTGGACTGCCGGTGTCTCTGAGTTTTAATACCAGCATATGTATAATTGTAGGGCAGGCCTTCTGTATAATCTAAGTTCATTGTAATCAGAGCTACAGGTTTCCTTCAGCTCTACGGTGAAAAGAGAATATTCAAAGTCAGAAAGAAATTAGGAGCTTTCTTAAAAGGTGCTTTAAACAGCTCATGTTCCCCAAGCCCTCAAAGAAAGTTACAAATCAAGAGAGCACAATTGGCAGCTACATTATCAAAGCCCTTCTGATAATGCTGCCATTTAAATTGAATAATATTGTTTAATGGGCTTTTAAAAAGCAGCCATCCTTTGGATCTGACACTCCAGCATGATTATCTTCCATTCCTATTTAAGATTACAACAGTCCAGTGATAATTATAACATTCATTTCTGGAGTTCAAGGGACTTATACATGTGAATATGGAGAGAGAGATGAGCATCTTCTGTTTGTAAAGTGGACACTAATTTGGTATTTATGACATGTGCCATTCCATTTTTGGCTTATACATGCGTATCTTCTACATGAGTATCTTCTCCCCAGGTCTTTCTTGCCACCAGCAAGTTGTGACAGTTTTCTATGAATTGGCTTTATGATATTGCTTTTATGGACATGAAAAATATAAAAGTAAAAAATTTGTTATATTTTATTTTTAGTAAACTGAGATTTCAAAGATGCAGTTTGCCCATTTCTCATTGTCATTTAACAGAACTCCAAAATTCTTAGCATTAAACTCACACATGTCCCTATTCCTCTCAATTTGTCCCTAAAAAGCAAGCATTCTTGTTACTAGGTGCTTTTTTTTTTTTTTTTTAAATCTAGGATCAAAGACAATGTGTGATATATAGGAGAACTTCAAAAAATTTTTAAGTGTTGTTGAATGGATAATTTTAACAAATATTTAAATGCCCATCAAAGTTCTTTCTTAAATCAGCTAGTAAAAAGTAAAGAATTATTAGGTTGAGCCATATGGAACTGCATTTTTGTAGGTAAAAAACAGTTGAGTATCAGCTATTTCTGGGGTTCAACTTAATACTTTCTAATACAGTAGCCACCTCCCTCTTGTATTTTCTTGGTACATGAAAATGTTTTTGTTTTTAAAAAATGGAATCAAGCCAGTTCTTTCTATTTTAACTATAGTAATGCAATGAAGAAAGCCAAATGTGGTGGGATAATTTTTTTAGCTGAAAAATATGACTTTTATTGATTAACTATTTTATTAGCACATAAAATGGGAAATTTGATATATGCTCACAGAGTTTTAATTTTGACAATTATTGAACTAATTACAGACTCTATGTTACATACATTACATGTAGGTTTGATATCAAAGTCACTTTTCTTTCTAGTAAGACCTTTCACAGGCCACATGGGATTTCCCTCCAATGAGGAAAACCCCTCTCAGGCTTGAGTTGTGTTGTGTTGTGTTGTTTTATTCTTTCACATCGAAATCCTATAGGATCACCTACCTACCTGTCCATCTTTCGGACTGTTAGCAGTCTTCTTATTGAGTTTACAGAAGAAATCAACAGATTAATGGTGAGATCTATAACCTTTCCTAGTTACAGACATTTGGAAGAGAGGGATAAACTGTGAAATAATCTGCAGTAATGGTTTAAGTTTCATGTGTCATGTTCCCCAGATTTTAGCTATCAATGGATGCACTGATTCATAAAAGTATTTTCAAAATGTGTTTTAAGTTGTATTAGATACTTTCCATCCTACACTGGCTTCAAGATAGACTGGTCATGCCTAGGAATTATTGGACATTTGGATTTATTAGCTTAAAATATACTCCTCGGGAACTCATACTTTGAAACTAGTGTGGCTGCTGTTTTCTCACACATTCTAAATTTTGGATAATAATTGTCTGAATACTAATCACCTAAAAGGGGTTAAATATTATCAGAATGTTACATTTTAAATTCATTTAATGCTCATCTCATGTTTTTTCTTTGTAAATTACATATAACGATTGTCTTTTTAAAAAGTTATTTATTTTTGGCTGCGTTGGGTCTTCGTTGCTGTGTGCGGGCTTCCTCTAGTTGCAGCGAGCGGGGGCTACTCTTCGATGCGGTGTGCGGGCTTCTCATTGCAGTAGCTTCTTTTGTGCGCACGGGCTCCATAGTGCAGGCTGAGTAGTTGTGGTGCACGGGTGTAGTTGCTCCACGGCATATGGGATCTTCCTGGACCAAGGATCAAGCCCGTGTCCGCTGCATTGGCAGGTGGATTCTTAACCACTGTGCCACCAGGGAAGTCCCATGATTGTCTTTTATTCTTCATTTCTATAGTGAAATAATTTAAACCCTTAACCCTCATTGGCATTAATAATGTTACTAACTTCAGTTTTCAGACTGAAAAGCCATTAGGGGGCAAATGGAAACTCAGTAAATTTCCTTCAGTGAGGTCTGAATCTCCTTGTGCGAGAATCCAGTCAGCCCCTAGTGAGGCTGCGATGCCCTCCAAATGTACAAAACATAGGAGGAGATAATTGAATTTGGCCTCTGGGGTTCTAAAAATACCGTAACCTGGGAATGCATGGTATCCTCAAAGGATCAGGACAAGATCTCCACTCATGTAACTCACATAATCCTCATTTTTCAAGCCCTATCCACTTTTGCATTAGAATCCCAGAAATAGCACTCTTCAGGTAGTGAAAACACACATACTATCCTCCTCTATTTTTTTGAAGTAAGCACAATAAGGAAGGGATGGTCGTGCCATTTTACATTATTTCTTTTATATTACTACAACAGAAGCTCCCATACTAAAATTTGAGTTTCTGGCAAACATTGTGAAATAGTCAAGATATTAAACTCCCGTAGGTTAAGAGGAACTTGGGCTGGCCCCCACTTGTAGTGGGGCTTCTGAGGAGCTCTAATTAGGGTTCAAAAGATGAAATCAGGCAATTCGTGTTAACATTTGGTTCATCGAATAAGTCTTTTTTTGGGGAACAAATAGGGATGTCTTAGTATCTTAAAGTGAACATTAGAAACTAAACTTTCATTTTCTTTGATTACATGGTGGAAAGGGTTAAAATTCTCTATGTAGATCACTGAAGTTTTATCATATAAGATGACCTTAGGAACTGTCATCTCCCTTGAATTTATACAAAGAATTCAAAGTAAAGGTTTTCTAGGTTACACTTCTTTTTTCAACCCTTTGTCCTGTCAGCTCAGTCCTTGATATCTTCATCTGCCGACATGCCCAGATGTGCAGTGAATGTTGATTTGAGCTGGCCCCTCAACCCCTCCCTGCTGGTGTCATTAAAACCAGGGAGGCAGCGGCCCCCCTGGCATCTTTGGCACGGCTTGGCTTTACACTGCGGACTAAATTATTGATGAAGAGCACTTCTGTCGCAGTGTGTTTTACCCACCTTTAAATGAAACAGTGCGGATTGAGCTGTCACTGCCTCTTCACTCCCTGCAACTTCTACATGACATTTATGATGTGGTTCAGATTGCACCGCAGCAATTAATTTCCAGTGGAGTCTGCACTCAGAGTGAAGATCCCTGACAATTACCGAGGGCTGGTTTCTCAGTGAGCACATGGCACACTCATCGATACTGTACACAAAAGAAACACATCAAAATATAAGGAAAGGGGTCTCTGGGATTTGTGATCCTTTCCTCCTCCTCAGATCTAGTTCTGGATTCCAGGACTTTGTTTTCATATCGTATATTTGGTTCTCCTCTGTATTTTTCTGAAAAGATGGGTGGACTTACCTTCCCGGCATTTATTTTACAGATGCCTACCAAAATTTTATAAAATTTCGTTGGCTACAATGTATGTTTATTCTAGATGAAGCTTTTGTCTGCTTGTTTTTGCCAGTAAAATATTCTTTGATATTTGCATTCAGTTCTTCAAGTGATTCTGTGACCCTGATGTGTTTTTTGATTCATCCAGCGAATGAAATAAGCAGCACATGTATGCATATATGTGTGTCTATGCATGTGTATATGTGTACTTAAGTCTGTATAGGCATATGTGTAATGTGTTGTGTGTGTGTATATATATATATGCATATTTTTCAAAGGATGCAATAAATATTTCCAAGTATGTGAAATTTAATGTTTGATTAGTTATTATAAAGGATTATTTTTTACCTATTTCTTTTAAAAAATTATAAAAATTCAGATTAACCTGGGGAAAACAATTTTCATTATATAAGATTTTAAAAGGCAGGCAGTTTTAATATTTTTGAGAATATGGGATGATATCAACCTAGGATAGTCATATAATTAAAAAAATCCTTAAAAGGATTTTAATGAATAGATTAAAAAGTATTTGTAATTAGCCTATCTATTATTCTGAAGGCTTGAATATAAATTATTCTCTTAAATAAATATTTCCTCTGGCCTCCTGTTTGCAGTATTAATTTCTATAGTCAACTTTTTCCTCATAGGTAGACCTCTGTTTTGTCCAAACTGCCTCATACTCAGCAAGGGTGTATTGTGAATTAATGAGTTTTTAATTTTCAACTTAGTTCTCATTTAAATACCACTGCTTCAGAGCCAGTGGTTAAAATGTAACAGGCAAAGTGGAGTCATTTCATGCTGTGGTACTTCTGAGAAGCAGCTGCATCCGTCTTTATTGCAAAGGCACCATTTAGCTAGGCATTCAGGAGTGAGGACTTTCAGTGGTGAACTTCACACAGGATTCAGGGGACAGTTTGTGTACTAGGAGACTTAAATTTGACAGGATATATAATGTATCAATCAGGTAACTGAGGAGTCTGGATGACTCCAAGAAGCAACACCAGAACCTTAATGAAAATCCAAACTGTGGATCAAAAGGCATTTTATGTGCCATTATTCACCCTCATGTGCCCCTGTCCTCGGTACATACACACTTTCACGTTTGTCTAGTGAGGTGGGCCAAAGAACGGGAGAGTACTTACTGCATTTTCCTTACTCAAATCTGATGTTTTCCAGCCCTGTTGAAATCAAGATAAATAGAAGATGAAATATCTCTTCTTAGAATTCAGAATTTGACCTCATTCTTGTTTATCTTTCAGGCTATTTATTGTACCAAATCACCCTTTCTGTACTTCGAGAGATGACAGTTCAACAAGATAGATTTCAATAAAGAAATCCCATCTTGGTATTACCTGCTCTTGCCTCCAATAATATGTACATTTCAGATAAAGAAGAATGTAGTCTATTTTGGCCTATCATTTGGCCTATCATATGGTCCAAACAGAACAAACAAACCAACCCCAGATTGCTTTTGATCAAGATGTTTTGGGCAAACTTGTACATGCACTTATATTTGTATATACACAATAAGTTGATAATGGCGGTGCTCTTTAGAGATATATTTCAACAAATTGTACCCTCTTTGACCTAAGAGATGTATGAGAAGGTTTTGAGACACTGGAAAAAATTTTAATTATGATATATATAAAAAATGATGATACATTTTTTGAGCACTTAACTGTATTTACTAGCCACCGTGCAATGACATTATCTTCTTGACTCTCACAATAACTTTTGAGGCACTCTCATTATTCTCATTTGATATGTGAAAAAAAGCAAGACTTTCTTCAAGGTTGTATGATTTGTTCAAGGCCAGAGAGCCAGTTGGTACCAAAGTCGGTACTCTATGCTAGGTCTTCCTGACAGTCCAACCTCTTATTGGTTTACTATATTTGATTCTTTCGTGGGTAACCTTATTCTTTACTTTATATGATTCTTAATTTCTAAAATTATTTTTACTTATGCAGAAAAAGTTTGGTTAAACTAGTCCAGTCACCAGTTCTTTTTCTGTCATTTTAGTTTGAATCTAGGGCTCATTCTTTGCCTCTCTCTTACGTAATACAGACAGTGGTGACCCTTTGCCTACTACCAATGGGTGGATGAAGATGTGATCAGTTGACACTTGCAAAACTGCACAGTTCATACTTCAATGTGTTTGTTAGAGTTTTTTTTTTTTTTTTACATAGAGAAAAATGAAATCAAAAAGTGGTAAGCTTAGACTATATGGTTAGTTATATAAATGATTTACACTAAAATCACTGAATTTAATATTTAGCTAATTAAACTCTTTTCCTTTACATCTCCAATAAATCATGGGCCTGTAAGACCTTCCTTTTTCCTTCTCATTTAATAATTCCTTCCACCCACGTTGTATCTCTTTGACTCACTTACTTTGGGACCCTGAATCAGACAACTGAGGTCTTCTAAAATGAATTTGGCAAAGACTGGGGGACATCCAGTGAATGACCTTCAAACTGTTGTGTTTCTCGTTGGCCCATAGCCATAGAGTTGTTAGTGGAATGTTTTCTCAATGGATTGAAGTTGTTAATATGAAAAATAAGTAAATGCATTTACTTGTTACAGGTGGAATATCTGGCTGTTTTAAGGAATGTAATATATTATCCAGAAAAACAAAACCCCCATAGGTATAGCAATATGATATAGTGGAAAGGGATGGAATCTGAGCGTGAAGACCTGAGTCTACCTCAAAGATATTCTAGTTACTTGCTCTATAATTCCAAGCAGATCAGATAACCTCTGAAATTGTTTCACCATTTGTAAAATGGGGATAATTTCACCTGACATTACCACTTCTCAGGTTATTAGAGTTTCAATAGCCAAGGTATGGAAACAATCTAAGTGTTCATTGATGGATGAATGGGTAAAGAAAATGTGGCATGTATATGTATGTGTGTATGTGTGTGTGTGTATGTGTCTGTACAAACAATAGAATGTTACTCAGCTATAAAAAAAATCTTGCCATGTGTGACAACATCTACGGACCTTGAGGTCATTATGCTAGGTGAAATAAGTCAGAGAAAGACAAACACTGTGTGGTCTCTCTTATATGTAGAATCTAAAAAACAAGACAAAACCCCGAACCCCCCAAAACTCTACCAAGCTCATAGGTACAGAGAACAGATTGGTGGTTGGCAGAGGTGAGGGCTGGGGGGTTGGGAGATATGGGTGAACTGAGTCTTAAAAAATAGTGAATATTTTATATTAAATTAGAGGGCATTGAATTGTATTCTAAACTTACGGAGTTTAAAGAATCTCTTCTAATTCCAACAGCTACTTTGCAACTGTAGTAAATAACTAAATGTCTAAGTTGAAATGGTTTTTTCCCCTACATATAAGGACAAATACTAAAGAAAGTTAGCCCATATCAGTGTAGCTTTAAATTAGGAGAAAGACAGTAATAGAAAGATGAGAAAAGATGTTGGGTAATCTTAATCTGGTATATCTAGTGCTTCCGTTGTATATTTCATCATTTTGAAATGATTTAACCTCACTTATCTTTAATTGCCTTAAAAAAGGAGATAATGTCTGTGGGAAACATTTTCAGTAGTAAGCTGCTAGACAACTATCAAGTCACAATCACTAGAACTCTCCATATATGTTGTACATGATATATCCATCTATAATATCAAGCTCAAAGAAGGAGGAGAGTTGTACCAGTTTAGGATTGTGTTTAGCCTCATGACAGAGAATTCAAATTAGATTGACTCAAGAAAGATAGAATTTATATAAAAAAAAAAGAGCAGGTGTTGCAGTCCAACATAGTTATAGTATCTCTATTCCTGTCTTCAGGGATCCAGTCTCCTTCTGTCTTTCTGCTCTGCCATCTTTAGCTCATGACTTCAATCCTCAGTGTCACCTTATAGCCTACAATTGACTATTAGAGGTCTAATCATTACATCTGTGTTCCAGGCAGGGAGTAGGAGAAAGAGGGGCGAAGGGCTAAAAGGACCAAAAAAAGGAGGACTAGGGGAAGGTCAAAGAGAGTTAGCCCGTTATAAACAATGTTCCTAGAGCACCACCCCATGATTACTGCCTGTAATTCATTATGAGGCTGGGAAATGTTTTCTTCTCGCTGAGTATATTTTGGAGTTCTCTTGGTGAATGAGAACCAAATCGTGGTATTGTGTAGGCAGCCAGTGGCCTATGCTTTTGGACTATATGTGACTTGGATTATCTCTATGGTAGACTGTGTGAACTAAAGTTCAAGGTCCATAGTTATTTGATATAATGGTGGTGACTTTTAAAAGTTGTTAATAAGTTTAGCCTATTGAATCAACTTACCCTAAATCTCTCCAGCCTGGATTTTTTTCCCCAGTTACCATTTGTTACTTTACTAAGAAAGCTTTGTCTAGAAAACTTGCATTTATACTTTTGTTATGTTATCTTGGTTGCACTATAATCGTGTTTGGGTTAGGGTAACAAACGTGCATTATGAAATAAGAATCAGCCCTTCTTCAGTTTTCCGGAAAATTGTATGGATTTTTAAGAACCAATTTTAACATGGGATATTTGGGTAGTTCTGCCAGCCTTTGAGGAGGCCTCTAGTTTCTAGTAACTTTACCTGAACTTATTTTCTCAAAACATATTCAGAAAAACCTTTAGAAACTCCACTAAATAAAATGAGTCAATACAGATAAATGAGTGAATACATGTAAAATGCTTTGAACAGTGCTTTGCATAAAAGTAACTTCATAGCAGTAGCTTTATGTTGCATTAGTTTTAGTGTTAAAATGGCGTTTATTAATAAATATACTGATGCTTTTTAAAGAGAGAGGGTTAAAAAAAGATGGTGGGAAATACTTTCTCCTTCCAGGCTTTATAGGGTAGAAAAATATTGATCAATCTTTACATTATTCAATAATGAAGTTTCTAAAAAGAATATTCAATCCATTCCCCTCCATCCGATTCTCCAAATTAAAAAAATCAATATACTTACTACATAGAGTTATAATTAGGTAATGTATAGAGAAATTCTCCTTGTAGCATGCATAATGGATATTGCCATGTTTTTTGTTTGCCCAACATGTGAAGCTTCAATCTCCATGGGTTGAATTACTCCTTTCTGTGAGTCTTCGTAGGCAGAATCACACTTCTCACTACAGACACTGTAAGATCCAGTGTCTCCCCATTCTCAGTGATTGAAAGTGTGGATATATGTCTGAGGTACCATCAACTGGATGCTCCAACGTGGGATTTTGAATCTGGATGATGATGTAAAGATGCCGGGCTTGGGGACTGACCATGGTGCTTTAGTAGAGTGAAGTCAAGTTCAGACTACACCTGTGGTGTGACATGGTGGTGTTCTCTGAAGTTCAGACTACCCCTGTGGTGTGACATGGTGGTGTTCTCTGATGCCTGCCACCTACCTCCTATGGTTTCTGTGTACTTCCCCAGATAATTCTTCAGTTGGCCTGTCAGTTCCATGAGCCTCCATATATCCTTCCAGCCAAAGCTGACTTCTGTTACTTGCAACTGAGGACCTTGATTAGATCAACATGCACCAAACCCCTGAGAAAAAGAAATACTAAAAATATAGGAAACATGAGAAATGAGAGCTTCTTTTTGAGTAGACATTATAATTCAGTGAAATGGGGAAGTATTAGGAGTAATAACACTGTGTTAGTTTTTCTTATCTCTTTCTGATTGTATTTTTAGAAAATGTGAATGACACCCATAGTTTGGAAATCCCTTTTTCATGAATTACTTTGCATATTATAAGTGTCATTTTCTTTGGTATATTCAGGCAAACCTAAAGGATCTATACCTATTTGTTTTAAAGTATTACTGGAAAAAAAGTGCCAAATAAACATTTCCTTCAATTCTACTGGTAATGTGGCTAATGTACATAATAGTTGTCTGCTTTCCCATGAGAAAGAGAAATGAGCTTTGGCTCTGAATGTTGAACCTTCTTTTAATGACAGATTTTTCTACTCAGAGTGGAGGCAAGTGTTCTGTTGTTGTTGTTTGTTTGTTTTTGTCATCCTGGCTGATTTTCTCTTTTGCTGGCTTTCTACAGGACAGCTGGGAGAGATTGCTATAGAACTAATTAATTAATGTCTGACAGACAAATTGAACCAAATGCCTGAAGAATTTAGAGAATTGTTCATTTGCTCTTAGAAGACATAACAAAGTCTAGAAACATGTAGATAGCATTATTATACTAACAAATACATAAGGGAGTTTTCTTGCTTTTTTAATCCAAATTAGTCTATTTAAGACTGTTAATGTTAAGCTCTCTTCCAGACTACATCTCATTTACCTTGATGTGTTGGTAGATGCGAAGAGTTATGTGTGAAATGTTACCTGTGAGGGAAGCACTGTTCTTTCATAGACCTCTATTGTCTCTGAGCAAGCAACCACAAGGGAGAAATAAGGGTCATGTGTCATGTATGCATAGCCAAAGTATAGAAGATTTATAACTTAGTGCATAGGTAGATATAGTAGTGTTCTTGACCAGCCTGGCAAACTGTCCTTGAATATGTCTGTGGTTTCACATTTTAAAAATACTTCAAAGAGAGAAAGAGACAAACACATGCTGTCTCTGAACAATGGGGTAGCATTCTCTGAATTCACAAACATAGTGACTGCTCATCCTGTTCTCTCGGGAGAGTGAGGTGGGAATTTCCATACTTTGCCTTCGAGGCACTTTCAAAGCCATTTACTGCTATAATTCATATACCATTGGCTTAAGAGACATGTGTCTCTAATATCAGTAAGAGCCTGTGTAGTGGATTTGCTGATTTAAGGAAAAGAAGAAAGTAGAATAAAAAAGAAAGAACTTAGGTTCTCATTTGAGATGAGTCTTTGTACTTCAGAGTGCAGAATGATAGGACAGAGCATCTATTTGCTACATCCCGTACCATGGAGAAAAGTAATATACCTTACCCTGACTGGCTGACTTGCACTTGTTATAATTTCAAGTTTTTTTATAGTTTGATGCTGTTCTGAGGTCTCTCTGATTAGGAACAAGCTAATGATATTTCAGCATTTCTCATAAAGGTGCTTGATCCTGAAGAGTTAATAGTTGATAGAAGAAGGAATGATGCAGAATGTTCTGGCAAAATGTTGTTTTTCTCTTCACAGAAGCTGACTGCACTTTGCCATTGGTATCTACTAAGTAGTAGTTTTATTTCTGAGCACTAACATTCTGCTAGTTGTGGTCTACGTAGTAGAATACTACTAGAGTGATATTCCCCCCCACCGCTTCTCATGATCTTTTGATAGAGCTCATATTGCAAATATGATAAAGACTTTTTCCTTTGCATATTTTAAAAAACCCTATAGCTTTTCCCTCCCACTTAGACCATTATCTAACTCTTAGGTTCAAAGAATGAATTTTCTGAAGTATGCATTGACTTCCAAACTGCTCTGTACTACTCTTAAATTGCTGTTCTTGGAGACTGTCCATTTTCCAAACTCAAAATTCTTGGCAGCATATGCAACAAAGCTGAAAACCTTTGGAGTCATTCTTGTCTTTCCTTTATCACCCTCACATGCAGTCATTTGCTTTGTCCTTTTGATATTACCTTCTAATACCTCACAGGTCCCACCTGTGTTTTCCAGTCAGACATTGTTTCCATATATGTTCCCGTAACTTATCTGGAGTTTCAGTTGCTCTTAACTGAATTCTTTGTATTTTTTTCTGCTGACTCCAAAGCATATTATCGCTAGATTGAGGTTTTTTTTTTTGTTTGTTTGTTTTTTTGCGGTACGCGGGCCTCTCACTGTTGTGGCCTCTCCCGTTGCGGAACACAGGCTCCGGACGCGCAGGCTCAGCGGCCATGGCTCATGGTCCCAGCCGCTCCGTGGCATGTGGGATCTTCCCGGAGGGCACGAACCCATGTCCCCTGCATCGGCAGGCAGACTCTCAACCACTGCGCCACCAGGGAAGCCCTAGATTGAGGTTCTTAAAGCCTAGATCTGCATCTGTTGACTCACTGATTAAAACACAGTTTATTACAGCTCCAGATATTCCAGGCTTATCTCCAACTCTTCTCCTCCTGCCCCTGCCCTTGAGGCTAATTGAGATAATTGATTTTCTCTGAACATTTTCTATAATCTCCCATGTTTCATCCATGTTGTTACCTCCCACTAGAGTGTTCTTTCTCTTCATTGTTCCTCTTAAATTTCTTATACAACTGTCAAGCCTGTGTAAATTGTAACCTCTGTCATGAAGACTTCCTGATGACCGTAACTGGAGGCTACCTTTATGTCCTTCTTTGAATTCCCATAGATGCGTTACTAACAATCCTATGCCATCTACTCTGTTTCAGAGGTATCATTGTACTTGTCACCCTCCTTCCTCTATTGTGAGTCTTCAAAGGCAAGAACTCTTTGTTCTTGTATTTGTCTCTCCTACGTTTTCTAACTTCATGCATTTCGTATTGTAGGAGCTCAGATATTCATTAAATAGAATTCTTGATGATCTAGGGAAAAAAGAACATTCCTCTTAAGTCACTTGACCCAATATTAACATAAAACTCTATGACTACTTTGTTTATTTTAGAAGTATAGGTTTTCCATGGGGTCCCATCAGGCAAAGGTATATGAAATGAAACAAAAATATTAGACAAAAGAGACTATTGTGGATTCAGTTTCTGTTACCTTGCTGCATATAACTAACTGTACCCTTGGATTATCTCTATTTGTGACCGATAGGTCAGAATATAGCATGGTCCGTATAATAATTTTGATCAGTTTGATAGCAGACTTTGTTATGGGACTGTGTATATTAAAAATGCTTTCCCACGTATCACATACATTTTTCTCCTGTCTTTCGAAGGAAGAGTTGTTCCTATGCCTTTCCACGATTAATGCCACCATCTGTGCATTTTTTTTAAAAAACCTCATTCCTTTCTGTCTGTTCTGAGACTTAGCACCATAAAGTCTTTCTTCTCTCACAAGTCTTTAAATTCTTCCCCTTTCCACTAACTGCTTCCTTTCAGCCAAAAATATGTGTTCAAGTCTTCACTTATTTCAACCACAGTTTCCCCTGGTTACTATCATACTTTCCTTATTTCCAGCACCACCAAACTTCCTGAAAACAGTGTATCCTGGGTTCCTCCAGTCTTCTCCTCTGCATTTGTTCACTAGGGTTGGGTTCTACATTATTTCCCCATTATTTCATTCTTTTGAAAAAATCTTTCACTTTTTGTGTCAAGGCATCTCTTCAGTTCCATCTCAAATACTTTATGTTATTTTGAGAAAATTAACCAAAGCTTTCTGGAAATTCTTCTTTCTTCTTGTGTTGAATGGATCTAATGTTTGAGCTGTTATGTAAGTACCTTAACTGGTATTCCTTTATTCACAGGTTCCTCCCTCAAATTTATATTTCTTAATATAATGAGTTGAATTTTTCTAAAAAAAATCATGGATCATTGTGTTCTTGTAAATATTTTCAAGAGTTCTTCAGTAGCTCCATAAAATCAGCCTCTTCAGTGGTATCAGAGCTCTCCATATTAGTTTGATATGTCTCTAGCCTCCTTGAACTGCTTGCTCTTTCCTAAATGCCCATGAAGCATTTTACTCCATGCCCTTTCCCTGTATTATCATTTTGCTGTGGAAGGCAGTCACTAACATGGCTCCACTAACATGAATACCTCCTGGTATTCACACCCTTGTGTAATCCCCTCATCTTGAGTGTGGGCTGGATTTAGTGAATTGATTATAATGAATAGAATGTGGCAGAACTGATATGATGTCAACTCTGAGATTGTTATAAATGATGACTTTCTGCTTTGGGTCAACTTGCTCTCTTTGTCTCTCTGTCTTTCTCAGATCTCTCGTATCTGAGAAAGCCAGATGCCTTGTCATAGGTATCCTTATGGAAAGGCCAAGGCTAACTAATATCCATGTGAATGATCTTGGAAGTGAAAGCTTTTGGGTGAGATTACAGCTCCAACCAACAGCTTGATTGAAATCTAATGAGATACCTCGAGTGAGAGACATTGAACTAAACTGCACCCAGATTCCTAATCCACGTGAGATAATAAATGAAAGTTTGTTGCTTTAAGCCATTAAATTCTGGGATAATTTGTTACACAGCAATAGGTAGCAAATACATCTGTTTAAAACAGTCTTCTACCTTCTTTAACCATTAATTGATTGATTACTCCTCTTGCTTTACATTTTAATGAAATGTAAACTTTTGGATCTCTAAATGATGTCTCCAGCCTCAACCCTGTCCTTTTGGGCAGTGCAGCCTACTACTCTGTTCCTTGGTGGATTACCTTAACTCTCTTAGCACAACCAGTTCGAACACTTCCTACTCACGACCTGCTGAAAATGTTTCCTTCTTCATCTGTACACCTATAATATTTAGTTGATGGCTTTCATTGTTACTTATCACCTTCTTACTTGTTTATGTCCCTGAGAAGATAAATACCTTTAAGGGTTGCAACTATTTCATATATTTCCACAGCTTCTTACAAAACTTAGCACAATTTCCTGAACATGGTAGGAATTTAATGCATGTCTGTTGAGTAAATATAATGAGACTGTGCCTGATTAATCATCAAAATAAGTGTACAGGGCACTAATTATCAGGATGAGGGATAATCACTTCAAATTTTCTGGTAAAGCTTTTAAAAAAATGAGAGAGAGGAGTGGCAGGGTCACATGGGATGAATGAAACTGCACAGAGACTGGAAAGCACAGAACTTGTGAGACCAGTTAACTACTGGTTGGTAGGCGACAAAAGTTCTGCTGGATGTTATAGCTTTAGATACAATAACTTGTGCTTCCTATGTTCTCCATGAGGCAGACGCATGGAAAAATGTAGCCCAACTGAACCTAACATAGCACATTGTACATATGTACTGAATATTTGATTCAACTTGGAAATAAAAGCTGAGGAATGATTTTGTGGGTCTTAACTGGTAAACTTTGAACTTTATAAGCAATTCAATGCCCCAAAAGCATTTGAGCAAGAATACAGCACTGGTTAAATGATTTAGTTAGATTGTTCAGGTAGCAATCTATATAATTAGACTTGGGGACTCTGATGAGTGAGAATAACTAGGAAGAATAACTAGTTGAGTCCTGAGCTTATAAACTGAATAGGTCTACAATTTGGCATCCTATTTCTAAAATGAGTAGATCTTTTAAACAATAGAATTTCTTGAAATATATCATTAAAAGATAGAATTTTAAATTGCTTGATCCTTATAACTACAACTAAATTCTTTGTGTAGGCCTAAGGAGACAGCTGTATTATTTCTACACTGCTTCTTTTAGAAAGGGGATGATAAATTGATAAATTCCAATCTTTTTATTGTTGGCAATAAGCCTTTAGAAGTTGCACATACAATGTGAAATATACATGTAAGATCAGCTGAAACCTGATACAATACTTATGCCCTATGATAAGGCTTTTGAAAACTCATAGTATCATTAAGACTTTGAAAGCTCATAGGTTGTCAGGATGTTATAGGGTGGAAGGATTCATTAAAAACAATCCTTGGGCTTCCCTGGTGGCGCAGTGGTTGAGAGTCCGCCTGTCGATGCAGGGGATGCGGGTTCGTGCCGCGGTCCGGGAAGATCCCACATGCCGCGGAGCGGCTGGGCCCGTGAGCCATGGCCGCTGAGCCTGCGCGTCCGGAGCCTGTGCCCACAGTGGGAGAGGCCACAACAGTGAGAGGCCCGCTTACCGCAAAAAAAACACAAAAAAACCAAAAAAAAACCAATCCTTTATTGATATTTTGCAGAATGCAAGGGAGAAACTCTTCCAGGTGGTCACAGTCTATGATTTCATGGAGTTTGCCATCTAGTAGGAAATACCTAGTAGGAAAGGATTGGGGACAGCCAATTGGATTTATCTTCTTTTTGGTCTCAATAGCCCATAACATGGGGATAAAATTTAATTAAAAGCTATATCAGTTTTAATATTTTACTGATGTTTAAAGTAATAAAGAAAATGAAGACGATAAATATATATGCAAAAGAGGAAAGAGAGTGAGAAGTGGATAAAGGAAGACTAGAGAGCAGAAATTAAAATGAGAAAGAGGTGCCTTAAAGCATAGGAGGGGAGACAAGCAAGAGAGTGATAGGGATCAATGTGGAGTCAAGGGCAAGAACAGAAAAAAGAGTAGAAAATATAACCAATGAAAAAAATTAGCCAGACAGGAGGAAAAACGAATTGATCTGTGATAAAAGAAGGAAATGAAAGTAAAGGGTGAAAGGAGAAAATAAAAGAATGTAGTTAGTGTTTAAATAGTATTTTTCATTTTCAGAAAGCTTTATAAATATTAACTAATTAACCCTCATTCCAGTCTTGGGCATAAGCATTATTATCATAGTTATTATTATTAATAACTGAATTTAAAAGGGGTCAGAAAGGGTTAGATACATAAAGCTTTAAATTTTGCACATGTATTTTATTTCTCTGACATGAAAGCGGTAGCTGGAAGGAAAGTTTTGTTTCAAATTCTTGCAAATCCATTATTGCTAGATGAGAGCTGCATTTATTTTGCTTCCCTCACCTTCATGACCTTAGGCCATAGCATCTGAAGATGTAGTCTCTGCATTTGGCTATCAGTAATAATTTTTCACCTGCAGCTCATCCTTGATGGTAGGACCCAACAAAGAGCTTTCAATTCAGGACTTTTGATTGACAGGATTATTATTAGTATTATTTCTAAGAACAATGTATAACTTCTCCCGAATACAGTTTAATTACAACATGGCATAGAAACCAGTTGCAAAGTTTATGGTAACCAAACAACACTCCCTGTGTTTGATTTGGAGCCTCTCTCTTTTCTTTGATCCCATTGAGACAGAATGGGAACTCTCCATTCAGGAACAGTTTCTAGTGTTCCATCTTGCTAATCACACTCTGGCTTTTCTGGAGGGAAAACATTAGAAAATGGATTGAATAAATCTTTGAATGTACATAGTGGAATTCACTTTTTATTCCAGTTAGAATGAGCAAACAGTCACATGCCTGTAATAATGTAAATTTTGCTTTCATTATGATCCTGCCTCCACAAGCTAATTACATTGCAGATACAAAGTCTGTCGACATTCCTTCTCTAGAGTGATAAAGGAGACTGCTGGGTAAAAGAGCCACTACTCATGTTTATTTCGGGAAACATCAACATATTGCAAAATTGTCCTTGTTTCAGAAGTGAATTTTAACGTGCATTCAGGTAATAGTAAAATATAAGTGACAGTGGTTATGTGAGTATGGAAGGCAGGGTGGCAAATAAAGTATATGTTGGAGTTGAAAACTGTTTGACTCTCCATATTTCAGTTTTACCCACTCGTTCTGTTTTTAGCCAAATGAATTTCATACAGATTGATTTTCTTTTGCCTTGGTACACAGTACTTTCCACTCAGTTCTTAAAATAGGATTCCCTAATCTTTACATAGTGCTCTTCAGAAATAGTTGCAATTTTAAATTCACACGTACAAAAAATTACTGTGTAATTCATTATGCTTAAGTGGCCATCTCTTCTCTTCTATGAGAAGCAAATCAGACACGTTTTATTTACTGAATTTGAATGGTAAAGATGCACTATTAACTAATTGGCCACTTAATTTAGGTAAGAATACCTTTATTTTCATATATCTTTAGGATCTTAAAATTCTTTGAGACACTTTACACAATTCTTAAATTACAAAAACGAAAACCTACCTTCACGAAATACCATGTTCTCTTACTTTAAAATAATAAAACAAGTATGACAAGGTTATCAAAATAAAATGTTAAATTCATTTTATGTACTCCCACAAAATTAAGGATACTATTCTAGAGATAATCATCACTTGAAATCATATACTGGAGTTTGCACATTTTAGCAAGGGATTTTATTAATTTCAAAACTTAGTTCTCTCGGCTTCTTAATGTACGTGTTTTAGTTAACTTGGTTTCAAGATTATCACCTAGATAGTTTTATAGACTTCATCAGAGCCATATCAAAAATTTATAATTATACTCAAATAATTATAATTTTTAAATTTGTAAAATTGCTCTTTTCAGGATTTGATAGGAAAGCAAGGTGATCCCCTTTTCTCTCTTAACGTGCATGTGAGTGTGTGTGACTCTGTGTAGGCTGAGAAGTGAAAAAATAATTGTGGTTAAAGGACTGTAGCTTGCAAATTACTTTTCATGATTTCTTTATATTAATATCATCACAGAATCACTGTGATTTCAGGAGGTCTTGTTTGTAGTCAGTAAAATTTCCTAAAACAATTTATTTTGAAAAAAATGGTTTTGGAGTTCCTATTCTATGTTTGTCACTTTTTAAGAAACTATATATATATATCCATAAATATATATACATATATAATAGTTATATGTATGTGTGTGTATATATATTAAATATATATATATTTAGAGAGAGAGAGTAATTTTGTGGGTCTGTTGTGTCCATAAAGAATACGTACTCTTTGTAAAGTATAAATCGATATATATTGATAGTTAGAAAGAAATTTGAAATGCCAAACTGCATGATACCCCATTATAGAACTTGAGAGAAGAAAGGGAGAAAGGTTAGATTGATGTAGTCTCAAAAGACATTATAGAGAAGCTACCCCAAATCTTAATCACATGATATTATAATAAATGTTGGAAATCATGCTTTTTGAAATAACACATGCATGTAGAACCAGTAAACTGAGCTATTTCCTGTGTCATAAGTAGTAGACATTCTCTACACACATTCCTATCTGAGAGAACAGGACTTTTCCCGTAGAGTTCTGGTACCATAGGTAAGCAATTTATGTCTTACGAAACTGACTGATTACATTTTGCTCAGGGAGCTGCTATGGGAGCAGTCTCTCAGGTTCTACACATTCCAGAACTTTGCATAAAATACTTCTGTCCTTTCTTTAAACTCATATTTAATGAGATGTGAATCAGAAAGTCTATTTTGATTAAAAATCACTAAATTTGAGAAGCTCTCTTAAAAAAAAAGGAAGGCAGGATAAGAGATGTTTGTACCATAATCAATTAATTAGAGAGTTTATTATTTTTTAAATATATCTCCGGATATGCAAATTTAAGACTAACTTCAGGATTTATATTTGAATAAAAGCTTGAAATATGTATTTTTTAAGCAAGGAAAAAAGCAGATATATCATTAATGATATTTTCCAAATAACATAGATGAAATAAAATTAATGAATGTCAGTTGACCACTACTTAAAAAAGTAGTAAATATGGCCAAGAAATCTGCATTTGCTTTCATTTTATTCAGAAGGATACAACAAGTATATCATGACCTATCATGGAAAATTAGGTGATACATTTTCTCTGTACACTTTTTCCTAATTCAAAAATTGACCATTAATGACAGAATAACAGTGCTGTATATAATATGAAACAAATGATTTTGCTGGAATGAGGAGGTGAATTTACAGTTATTTGTTTAGTCTTGAGTTGCCATCCCCAGAAAAGAAGAAACTATCACCATGACATTTCTAGAATTAGGTCTTCTAAACTGGTGTGATAGATGGAAATATTTTTCTCTCCTAAAAGAGTACACAAGGTTCTGTTTCCCCTGGCAAGACTATGGAAACTTGAAATGTACTATTTTTTCCCAGCAAGCAACCAGGCTCCACACATCTATCATTATTCAGCTTCAAACTAAAAAGTCTTATTCTGAATAAACGTTCCTGTAAACTATGTAGCTCTCAATTATGGAATCTGAAACTGCTGGTTCTGTGATGATGAACATGCTGTTTGAAAGACCACAATTTGGCTGCAAGTAATCAATATACTATTTGGAAAGAAACCTAGATGTGCAGTGTGATTTAGAAATGCTGAGAGGATTGCACCAAAGCCTTCGACACAAATCTTAAGTCAGGTTGTTCCTTTGTCAGTCTTCATTAGGCCTGTTTGTCCATTTTCAGAGACACCAGAAAATTTTTCGAGTAGACAGAAGAAACCTTTTCTGGAATTTTCGGGAAAAGGGGCAATAATTTGTAGCTAAATATATCTCTACTTTTTTCCCCCCACCTATGCAGTTTGCTGACATTGTGTATCCTGATACGGAGGGAGTTAAATGAAGAATTTGAACTTCTCCTAGGCCAGAAACATCCACGTGCTTTAGATGTAAGTAATATTTGTCAAATCTGAGTTTTAGAAAGTTTGCCTATCATTTAACTCATCGTTTTAGTCCAAAGAAGAATGTCCTGTTGACTGAGCACCAGGGTTGTTGTTGAAATATGAATATGAAATATATATCCTTTCAACACTCCCAGATTGTTCCTATTTTTATTTTTGTATCTGAGAATATGAAAGCTCAGAGGAGTTAAGTAAAACACTCTAGGTAACATAAGTAAAAAAGGTACCAGAGCCAGGATTTGAGCCTGGTTTTGATCATTTTAAGGCCCATTGGAGGGCCTACCACTTGCTATCAAGACACACAAGGCATAGTGATTGCCTAGCGTGAGCTAACAATCTATTACGTAGTCCGCACGCGTCCTATTTTCTGAAGCTTGTTAAATTGCCTGAGGAAGGGCATTATAAGTTTCCTTCAGTGTGAATTTCACCAGTTTTGCCAAAGCCATGGAGGCAAGGTGACTTTAATGGCATATTCGTTCATGTAGATTCAAATCTGGATGGTTGTTTTATTTCTTTGTGATGCTTGCCTGATCTGGAAAGAATGCAAATCACGTTGACTGAAGATTCGATGACAAATATAGGATGAGGAAAATGGGGATAGGCCAGGGAGCGTAGAAAACAGAGAGAAAAGGAAGTCCTCACTGGATTCCTTTATAGAGAATTATCTGGGCTCCTAAGCAATGTGAATGGAATGAGGAGAATCTGACAGAAACCTTTTATTTGGGGTTTTTCTCTGAATTAAATTAAAGCCATTTGACTAACTATCTGAATAATAGGGTCAAGGAGAAAAGAGCAGCAACATTATGAAACCTTTCCTCTTATATTTTTAGGTTGTTTTACAATTTTTCAGCACACCACATTAGAAGGTGGCAGGGTTTCTTTGCACAATGGGGGTTAGCCTCAGAAATTTCTACCCGTTTTACGGAAGATGACTGTTTATTCTGGTCAGAGCTAGTAGGGTCACTGCTTTTGTATGTGTTGCCTAAACCTTTCCTGACAGTGTGCCATGAGCCCCCCTTCCCCCCCCCATCCTATCCCCCTCACCTGTGTGACTTTTATTGCAAATGGATGGGAATGCTTGTCTAGGCTGCTGGCTCGATGCTCCTTGGCTGTAACTTAATATTCCTAAGTGAAACTTGTTTCGGACTTATGAACTGTGGGAGGTATTGGTTGCTCCTTCACGATTCCTGCCACAGACATTTTCAACTCTCCTTGGAACATAAGAGGTGTGGGAGGAGTTGGTAAGCCCTGAGGGAGCCTGCTGTCTGGTGGGCCCTGCAATTTCCCTCCACCGAGGCTCCGTTTACTTATTTTGAGTGTGCTGACCATTCTTAGGGAATGGAATATGTTTTCAGTGGAATTTCGTGGTGGGAACAGAGGGGCTTTGCCGGTCTGGAGTTCATTCTTTCAGTCAGGCCAGGAAGGGAGAGTGTCTTGTCTCTCGCGGAGTTGGAGTGCCCTCTGCTGCCTTGGAGAAGAAGGTGCACGTGCAGCATGGCTCTTCTTGCCAGCTCTTTCCTCCAGGTACAGGGAAACCTCCCAAAATGCTCCCTTGGAAAACCCGCTGCCCTCAGTGGATCCCTCAGCATCTGGTTTCACTCCACCGTGAGGGCTTTGGCTTTTTCAAGAAAATCTTATTGAGGCTGAGTATGCGAACAGACCAGAACGCACGTGGAAGGTAGCTTTTCCTTGGTCATGAGGTGTGACATAAAAAGCCATTTCAGAATGATAGGTATTTGGCTTATTTTTCATGAGTGTAAGTGCCGCCATGAAATATGTGTTTATTTTGTGTGTGTGAACAGTCTTTTTATATATGTCTGGGGAACCTGAATATTGTTACTCCAGATTTGGATGTCTCTGTATATTTTCCTTTGGCGATGTGTTTTTACATTTGAAATCAGCGTTGAAAAATGTTCTTTGTGGCAAATGCAAGTATTTTTTAAAACCATTTCTCACTTTACTTTCTAATGTATTTTATCATTATGCAGTGAAATATCTTATTTTTATATAGTCCTGTAATTTACAAGCACTTTCTCTTAGTTAAGCATCATGGCAAGTCTGTGATGTAGGCTATGTAGACCCCACTTTACAGACAGACAGAAAATACAAGTGGTATCAGAGGTGAGAACTGTGTCAACTATTGTGCCGACTCTAGAATATGAGTAACAGTGAACAGTTATTTAATACCTGTCATTTGTCAGCACCATAATTGTGGGTTTTTTAAAAAAATGCATTGCTCATTTATTTTTCATTTCAACTCAAAAGGTAGATACTATTATAGCTGTCATTTTATAGATATGGAAACAGAGACTTTGAGAAGTTACTAATAATTAGTTCGATAGACAGTAAGTGAAAAAGCTGGGTTTCAAGCCCTGCTCCATCTGATGCCAGAGGCCCTGTTGTGTGGACAGTTTTATATAGAGGGAAATGAGACATAATCCCTGGTCTCAAGTAACTTAGAGTAGTTTTGTACGTGTGGTAAAATACACATAATATAAAATTTACCATTTTAACCATTTTTAGGTGTGAAGTTCAGTGGCATTAAGTACATTCACATTGTTGAGCAACCATCACTCTTGTCCATCTCCAGAACTTTTTCTTCTCAAACTGAAACTCTGTACCCATTAAGCAATAACACCTATTTCCCCTTTGCTCCAGCCCTTGACAACCATCTTTTTATTTTCTTATCTCTATGAATTAGAGTATTCTAGGTGCCTCATATTAGCGAAATTGTTCAGTATTTGTCTTTTTGTGTCTAGATTATTTCACTAGCCTGATGTCTTCAAAGTTCACTCATATTATACCTTGTGTTAGAATTTCATTCATTTTTAAGGCTGAGTGATATTCCATTATATGAATATACCACATTTGGTTTATCTGTTCATCCCTTGATGGACATTTGGTATGTTTCCACCTTTCGGCTATTGTGAATAGCGCTGCTATGATACAAATATCTGTTCAAGTTACTGCTTTCTGTTATCTTAGGTATATACCCAGAAGGAGGGTTGCTGAATCATATAGTAATTCCATGTTTAATTTTTTTGAGGAATCACCACTCTGTTTTTCACAGTGGTGGCACCATTTAACATGCCCACCAGCAAAGCACAAGGGCTCTAATTTCTCCACATCCTTGTCAACACTTATTATTCCCTCCCTCTCTCCCTCTCTCCCTCCCTCCCTTCCTTCCTTGCCTAATACATATGAGGTATCTCACTGGGGTTTTGATTTGCATTTCCCTAATGATTAGTGGAGTTCAGCATCTTTTCATGTGCTTATTGGCCATCTATATATCTTCTTTGGATAAATGTCTGTTCAAGTCCTTTAACTATTTCTTAATTGGGTTTTCTTTTGTTGTTGTTGAGTTGTATGAGTTCTTTATATATTTTGGGTATTAATCCCTTATCAGATACATGATTTGCAATTATTTTCTCTTTTACTCTGTTGATAGTGTCCTTTGATGCACAAAATTAAAAAAAATTTTTGATTAAGTCTAATTTATGTTTTTTTTTCTTTCATTGCCTGTGCTTTTGCTGTCATATCCAAGAAACCACTGCCAAACCCAATGTCATGAAGCTTTTCCTTATACTTTCTTCTAAGAGTTTTATAGTATTAGTTTTTACATTTAGGTGTTTGATCTATTGTGAGTTAATTTTTGTGTATAGTGTAAGGTAAGGGTCCAACTTCATTCTTTTGCATGTAGATATCCAGTTTTCCTAACACTATTTGTTGAAAAGACTGTCTTTTCCCCATTGAGTGGTCTTGGCACCCTTGTTGAAAGTTATTTGACCATATATGTGATGGTTTATTTCTGAGCTCTGTATTCTATTTATTGGTCTATATGTCTGTCTTTATGCCAGTGCTACACTTTATTGATTACTGTAGCTTTGTTGGAAGTTTTGAAATCTGGAAGTATGCAACTTCCAGTTTTGTTCATTTTCAAAATTGTTTTGACTGTTTGAGGTCCTTTGAGATTCCATGAGTTTTAGGTTGCATTTTTCTATTTCTGCAAAAAAATGTCATTGGGATTCTGATAGAGATTGCATTAAATGTATAGATTTTGAGTAGTATTGACATCTTAACAATATTGTCTTCCAATTCATGAACACAGGCTATATTTATATTTATTGATGTCTTTTTAAATTTCACTCTGAAATATTTTGTATTTTTCAGTATACGTCTTTTGTCTCCTTGGTTAAGTTATTCCTAAGTATTTTGTTCTTTTAGATGCTACTGTAAATGAGATTGTTTTCTAATTTTCTTTTGGATTGTTCATCGTTAGTGTATAGAAATGCAACTGATTTTTGCATATTGCTATTGTGTCCTACAACTAGTTTTCAGTTTTAACTTGAGCCCAGATCTTTTAACTCCATGTCCCATGTATTTCCTACTATTTCCCAGTGGTCAACATTTGAAAAAAGACTATTAATTTCTATTCCGCAGAAATTTTGTTCTTATGTCAATTTTTACCAAAATTTGTTCTGCCTTGAGTTTTTTCATGGAGTCCAAACATTCCGTCAGTAATTTAATAAATGAAAAAGAAAATCAAATTTTCCTAGTCTATATGTGTTATGCATATAGCTGATAATCTGAATGACAAAGTTTTAATTTTCAAATACACAAATTGGTTTGATATTATGTTGACACAGCTGTGGTTCTCAAAGTTGTTTTAATCTGCACAAAGAAAACTAAAAACTAAAATATGTACTTATTCATTGCATTCAATAGTCCTAACAGCTGAACTGTAACTTTCCAACTCAAGTGGATTTGGATAATATAGTTTACCCTGTGTGATTGCCTATTCAGCCGGGTAATAGCCATAGTACCAATTTAAAAAATAGACTACTTAATACTTTGACTAACACCTGACAAGAATAACACAAAAACATGCATAAACCAATTTCATTTATGTCTAAAGATGCCAAAATGTGAAACACAGTGTTATCAGGTTCTGATTATTTTAAACAAAAACTATACCAAGTACAGTTTAGTACATTTAAGGATATGATCTATAATCATGATTCGTCACATCATATCATACGAAAAAAACTTGTGAAAATCCTCCAATAAATGAAGAAGAGGCATTTATAAATGCAACACATATTCATGAATCAAAATACACATTCAATAAACTAGAGATATGGTACCTCTTTTACACAATTAAGAATATGTATTTAAAACTAACAGCCAATATCCACTTAGTAGAAAAGTCAGAAGGATGCTGTTACCTCCGTTATCCATCATAATTCTGGAAGTTCTACTCAATGCATAAGAATACTAAACCCAGTACTAATACTCCTACTAATAAGTATATTTAAATAAAAGGAGATAACCGTAGCATGTGCAAGCAATAGATTTGTTGACCTGGAAACCAAAAGTTAATCAATTGAAAAACTATTAGAAAATAATAATGAATTAAATAGCATGGCCAGTCAGCAATCTAATGTAAAGAATACAAAGATATTTTCTATATACTATGAGTAACAATTAGAAATGGATAAAAATTTCAATCACAATAGTAGTCCCTAACTTGATCATTTTCTCACTGGGTCTTTCATAAACCTAAGTTGGTTTTTGTACCTTCTATTCTATCCCATTGTGTGACTTTTGAGCCAGAGTGAAAATACCTATAATCGTTGTAAGTTAATCATATGTCTTAATATTTGGCAGGGGAAGACCACCATGCTCCCATACATACTTCTAAACTATTGAAAGATTTCTTTGCTATTTTAGCTGACGATATTTACTTTGTTCTTCAAATTGAATTTTACAGTCACATAGTTCAGCTTTTTAAAAAGAATCCTGTTGGTTTTTTTGGAAATAATTATATATGTAATTGAAGTAGAAGGACGTAGACCTCAGTTAGTTTAGTTTCTCTCATTGCACATATAAGGAAAAAGGGCTTCAGACTCTGGATACAGGGTCCTTCAATGGCACAGCAGCATTTACTACTGTGAACCTATTACAGGAGTCTGCAAGAGACAGATGTGAAATGGAGCTTGTCCTCTAGAAGTAAGATAGAAATACTTCTGATATTCAGGAAGGCTGGATTCAGGAAAGGCTGACAAAATTGAATGCTTTAAGAGAGCCCCTCCAGTGTTTTATAACACTATTCACATCAGCTGAAGATTTACATTATATTTGAATGAAGAGGCATGGTAATTGAAGGGGTGGAGAAACTGAAATCATGAATGTGTACATTTGATCTGAGGCTATAGGGACTTGGCTTACAGGAATACTATATTTTTGGCCTTCTCTGAGGTCCTCTTAGACTTTTCTTTACAAGACAAAGCAAGTATGACATTAAAAAATGTCATTTTACACCTGTCACTTTTGGTCCCAAGAAGATCATTAACAGAGTGACAGGGCTGTTGTAGTACAACAGTGAAGTAACAGTAGTAGTGACAACCACAGTAGCTAACATGATATCTTAATTTTACTTCATACCTTTCTTTGAAAAGGACTCCTAGGAACTCACATATTTCATTATATTTTTACTCAGATCGTTCTTCTGGGATGGTAAGAGGCAAACGTTGCCTTCTCTTTACAGATGGTAAAACACGAGTTAGTGAGAAGTGAGAGATCTCCAGAGGTCTCAGAGGCTACCTGGAGCAGCTTCCATGACTGCCTTTTTTCAGGCAACATCATCCTTCCAAAGATGACAATTGCTAGAGGCCGAGTCCTCCCGAGCTCCTTATACTTCAATGAAAACTTGAAAAATGAAATAAAATTTATTCCTGTATTGGAATATGTGCTAATGAAGGAAGGAAGACTTGTGTATGAAAAGTGAGGTGTTTTCCTTGCATCTGTTTTTAGAACGAGGTACTGATATAATTGTTAGGGAAGAGAGCCTGGTCACGTAAAAAATTAAAGCATGATCTTATTGTGCTATCAGAGTTGAGAACCACTGATCTATAAGGGTTGCTTGATGATGATTCTCCTCCAGTTTCCAAGTATTTAGATTATATAATAACTACCGTAAGTCTATATCGTCCGTTGTTTTCTTCATTGATATAAAGAGGGATTTCATCTGAGTAGTCTGTTATCTGTAAGATATAAAGTTATAGTTCTAAGTATAAACTGTAATGTTCTTCATGAACTACTTTTCCAGGTTCATGATTTTCCAAGTTCAGTATTCTGTGTGCTATCCCCACTGCATAGGCAATCATAGCACACACAGGATTTTACCTAGAGTATTCCATCAGAGATGCGAGAAGTGGGGACATAGTTCTAGGTACCAAGAAGGGGTTATCTCTTCTTTGGAGTGAAAGAGACCATAAGAAAGACAACTCTCAATAAACGCAGTCTTAGCATCCACGTGTTCGAGTCATTATATAGCCAAAGGTCTATGTTAAAGAAGAGACTACATTATAAGGCAAAACTCAGGTAAGTAAGCCTAAGCACTGTTAGCACACTGTGATATGCCGAGGAGGATCTCTCCATTTTACTTCCTGTAATCCATTCTACAAAATCCCTATTAAAGCACCTGGAATCATGAATTCATAAAACAGTAAAGATAGGAAATTGGGTATGCGGTTCATACCCTCTAGAAGTAAGTGGGAGGAAACAGAGACTCAGAGAATAAAGTGACTTACACAAAGGCACACAGAACATTATGGTATTGATATATTTGGGAATTGACCAGGGCTCTTAACTCCCCATTTGTTATACCTGGTTCCATGAATCTGTGTCCTGTCTTACAGACCTTGCTGTGTTTGAGTGAATATAGAATGTTATTGGTGTCTTTTCTGCTTTTCCTCCCACTTCTTCCTTTTTCCCTATCGGCAGTCTGCCATCCTCACAGACTTTTACATATAGAGAGGGTGCCTCTAGACTGATCTTGATCGGGTCAGCTGGGAGTTGAGTGGCTTTCAGAATTTTGTTTGTTTGTTTCAGAGTTTTGTTCTTAATTATAATAGATTCCATGTCTTTTTTTTGGTGTTACAGAACTAAATAAGTAATAGGAGTAGCGTAGCGTAGCGTAGCTCTAAACAGACTGTTGCATTAAAACAAACAAATCGGTAGATTCTAGAATGCTTCCTAAAGCAAGTTATTGTGCTCAGCAGAAAGAGACAGCCACAAACAGATTATACAGCAATGCTGTTCTTTCTCTTACTACTGTACAGTGTCCTTATAGAACACCTCTCAAGGAAGTGAGCCGTGCCCTGGTTTGGACTTGATTTTAGAGAAGCAAATGTGAATCTGTGAGGAGCCAGAAGCAGAGTAATTTGTGAATTTAGAACTAGTTTGTGTCCCAAGTCAAGAGGCACAGTGACAAGCTTTCTTTCAAATATAAAAAGGCTGCTTACTCTTTAACCTAACAGAATATATCATTTTAGTAGTTTTTTAAAGAATCAAGATTCTATTCTGACACCCCCCCTATGATTGGATATATGTACAATTTATTACATTTTTAATAGTATATTTACAAGTTTGCTTATTAAGACTAGGAGATATAATCTGGAGGTCCTGAAGTACAGTAAAATCAGGTGGTTTTATGCACACATGGGACTTGTGTTTGCCCATCACAACCCATCATATAATCCATTGATCACAGCTTACCTGAAGGCAGCCATTCATTTAACTCAGTATTTTATTGATATATAGACATAGGTCATATTTGTTTAGTCCTTTGTAGTTAATAAAGGATATTTAGGCAAATTTTCTCATTTGATCCTGACAAGATTCCTATTGAGTTAAATATTGACTCTTAGAGATAAGGAAAATGAAAGCCATGAACATCCAGACTTGCCTGAGTACACATAGTTGGTGAATAAGACCATGATGGTTCAAAATCAAATTCAACTTTTGATTCCAAATCCAATATTTTTTCCCCACCATACCTAAGCTGCAAGTCATTTTGTTAGCAGCTGGGCAGAGGATGACTTTCCTCATGTGGTTCTGGGGGAATAAATCCTGAGGCACTGGCCCTGTCAGGTGTTCATGTTAACTTCCCAGTTTTGCAAGCAACACCTGACATGAGAGCATAGTGACAGTGGTGGAGGTGGGGTGAGGTGGGGCAAGACTTCAGAAGACCTGGATTTTAAATCTGACAACAAACTTCAATACTTTAGACTTTCCTCAATGTTAGAATGAGTAGCTGGATTGGGAAATACTTTAGATTAGCAGTCAGTAAACTATAGCTCCCTGGGTCAAATGCAGCCTGTTTTTATAAATAAAATTTTATTGAAACATAGCCATGCCCATTTGCTCATGTTATTTTCAGTGGCTCTCTTTACACTGCAATGGCAGAGTTGAGTAGTTGCAACAGAGACCATATGCCCTGCAAAGCCCTTTACTGAGAAAGTTTGTTGACTCCTGTTTTAGATCTTCTCTATTTTTTAAAAAATTTTCCATTACCTTATTTTATTTGCCAATGGAAGAATAAGCATTTTCTTAAAGAAGAATTTTGAAGTACATCTTCAGCTAATGGGGGGCATTTGTTTTAGCCTGTAATGATTTGGCTGTCATTGCAGACAGTCTCTGGAGAAGCCCTCTTTCTCATTCCAGGAACTAAGAAAGGTGTTTTCTAGGTTTATATCACATTTCCACAAATACAGGTTCAATTAAAGCACCTTTCCTTTTAATTTTTCCCACTCTTTATTGTCATTCAGCCTTGGGTTGAGACAGCGAGATTGGTAAGAGGTGCCCCCTGGAGACCTCCTGCAAATGCTGTTCCATGAGGTAGTGGTTTCCCAATGTGTGTCTCATACAAAACCAAACAATACAAATAATGCATCTATTGTACCTTCCCTATTGCTGGTCTCGAGGGGGTGAGACTATCATCATAAAACACAACAAAGCTGCTATAGAAATGGACAGGCAGAGGAGATAGTAGTCTGACGGCCTCAGAAACTCAAGGAAACTTCCTCTGAACTGACAGCTGAAAGCTGCAGGGTTTTTCTTTAGTTATTCACTGAAACGTGAAGATTCCCGGTGTCAATGGTAGTTGCAGAACATTTTTACTATGATCTACATGTAAATTATTGAATAGATTATCAAGAGATTATACTTATAATCCTCAAAATATTAACTGAAAAGCAGGAATGATTTTTAAAACTCTGAGGCTGTTTGAAAACTGTTAACTGGCAACAGTATGTTATTTCTTCCATTGTCTTGCTAGATTTCTTCTAATGTCTAACATGAACAAAATGCTCAAGTTAGGTAAACAAATCTAAGGTTAGATTTATTGAAATTCCTCATGGTACAGGCTCCCCAATTGCTTAGGTTATCCTGTTTTAAGCAAATAATTACTTGATTTTTATTTATTTAGGAACATCCCTTCGATTAATCATATCACATACCTCCTCTTCCCTCTCAAAGTTTGTTAAATTTAGTTTCTCAACATTTAAAGCAAAGACATATTTACATAACTTGTTTGATCCATAGCATTCCTATTTCTAGAACTGAGTAGACAGATTATCATGTAGAGGAAGCCAGACTACAGGGAACATTATTTCTGTAGGACTTACTGCAGAACTATGCAAGAAGAAAAAAATCGTCTTACTTATTCACACTTCTGCCTTCAACTCATTATTTTTTGGTGTCCTCAGAACTCACATTTTATGATCCAGAAAAAGCTAAGTACCAACTAACTCAGCTTTTTGTAAGTTAAGGTAATATTAGGCCTGGGATATAGCTAAGTGTTGATCATTAGATCCAACAGATGAGGAAGACATCCTCGGAAGAACCCTATAGCGTTGCAGAGGTTTGGAAATAGTTTTTTTGCATTGGGTACAGATGATGAGGCGGAAAGGTTTCAGTTGGAAGAAAGATGTAGGTTTGGTAAGACTGCTCAAAATCACTATAATGTTAATTTAAGAATGTTCTTGATAGGAGAAAAAAAAACCTAGCTCTGGACTGGCTTCCAATTCATTGGCCAAACAGAAGAAATTTTCCCTTTTCCTAAACACCAAGTCCTACAGCTGAATGTTTAGATCATGTCTGATCTCTGCCTTGTTGATCTCCTGGCCAATCAATCATGTGGAAACAAAGCTGTCAGATGGCAGTGCCTTGATTTTGCTGCCCTTTGAAATGTATTCCTTAGTTGACTGACATCACGCCAGCTAGTGAAAAATCCCACACGTGAGTGGTGCTCTCTTGTCAGTGCTTCAGATTTGAGGAAAGTGCACTGGGGCAAACATCCTATATCTACCCCAGAGTCAGAGGGTCTCTTAGGAATAGCCAGATAAGATGCTTATTTCAGAATACTTTATTATGCATTTATTCTACAATCCCAAGACAGGACTTGCTACCCCCAGAATGCAATTATTCCCCATGGCTGTATATCCCAAGAAATTTATGTAACTCATGCTGAATACAGCTGCTAACAATAAGACCTATTGCTGTATTGAGCTCTTCCAACATTAAAATAACAATCTAAAATCCCCAGGATAATTTTCCATAAATCTAATACATGAGTTCTTTTTTTATTGAGAAGTAATATCAGAAATTAAACCTTATAAGTATCCAAAAGCAATTACAAAATGAGGAGATTATAGTGGCAATATTGTAAATGGGAACTCACTTAAATGTCAAAGCACTTGCCATAAAAATGGCAATAATGATGCTAAACACAATACACTGAATTTTCAAATATTAATTCCTTTCTCTTTTTCTCTATTATACATGATGAGTTTCAAACAACCATCACCATACTGATTGTGGAAATAATAATATCATCACCATCATCTGCTGGTGAAACACGAATGGCTCTGTCATTCTGTCCTAGGGGCACTTACTAACTAGAATCAGACATAAATCCCTAGAGGTAAAATGATAGGGCATTACAAGGCTCAGAGCTCAAAGTGTAATTGTAAACATGCATGCTAATAAGCCTGACTTTTAAAGATACCAGTCCGTAGCAAAAATGGCAGTAAACAGAGAATTAGTTTTTCAGGCTGAGTGTTACTATTTGCTGGTCATAAAATGTTTTCAGCTTTGGAACATTTGTTGCTGTTGTTTGGCATTTACTTCTATTCAGCTAGTTGATCCAGTTCAGTATAATTTGAGAACAAACTACATGCCTGCCCCTGCTTTCCTTCCTCCGTGAGCACTAATCAAGCTCCAGCTGTATACAGGCATCGTGCTAAGCAGTAAGGGGGATACTAAGGAAGCACATGGCATGGGCTTGGTCTGGAGTAACTTACAGTCAAGTGGGGGGGGTGGGGATAAAAGAGGTATACACGCCAACTAGAAAAACTCAAAGCAAAAATCAGGGAAACTTAGATTTCTCTTTTGGACTTATCAAAGTCCATTTCAGATGGGAGAAATCTACAGAAAATGAATAAGTGAACTAAACCCAGAGGCTTCTCAGCCAGGTTCGCAAAAAGGAGAGTTACTGAGGAGCCTACTCAGTGCCAGACCTCGGACTAGGTCCCTTGACTTGTGTGTTACACAAAACAACCCCTTTGAAACAGTTGAGGAGAAACACATGCCTCTCATTTTATAGGTGATGAAAGTGAGGATGTTAAGGCCTTTACTCACTTTTCAGATCTCAGCCCAAATGTTCCCTCTTACTTCAGGGAGAATCATTTAGGGGCTTTATGGCATTCCTATGGCTCTGTGTGTATATCTTCACTGTAACACTCAGCACAGTGAATAGCACACAAGTGCATGCCCATCTCTCCTAAAGGTAGGAATTGCCTTTACACCTTCCCACCTCCAGTGCTGAACACACCACCTTCTACTTCAGTGTAACAGGTGCTGAACACATGTTTGCTGAGTAGATAAAGAATGACAAACTGCTTGTAGGGCAGAGCTGGGATTAATATTCAGTTTTTTAAAAAAATTCCAGTACTGATGTTCTTTCCACCATTCCCTGTGTTACCTACACAGAGAAAGAACTTTCTCAGAGGAAGAAACAAGTATTTAAATTCCATCCTGCCACTCTGTTTTTTTGTGAGGGGAGTTCATATTTTAGGAAAACACCTGGGTAATTGAATGAGCCCACCCATGAGATAGGCACTCAGGTGGTATGCAGAAAAGTCAAGAGTATTCTTGGATCACTTCCACACACACACACACACACACACACACACACACACACACGCACGCACGCACGCACGCACGCACACACACACACACACACACACGCACACACACACACTGAACCTTCTCAGAATAAAAGACCGCTCTCGCTTTTGCCTGAAACACCTGCATTTGAGGTGTAAGTTTTCTGCATAATTACTCTGGTCTTTACTTCATTTTAATCTCATTTTAGTGCCTATATAATCAATATTAAATTTATATTAGGAAACCCAGGCAGACAAAGAATTGCAAAATCGGTTCGAATGATCTTTCTTTATCACATCATCGTGCTTAGGAGTGTGCAAAGGGGTTGATGGCTGCTTGATAAATATATGTGGTTGTTCACCAATCTCAAAATGTTAATATTTGACAGAGTTTCAGAATGGCTCCAGGAGCTAGTAGTTTAATTCTAAGATATACACACTCCCAAAGAAAGCAGATCATTAGAAATCTTTATTTTGTACGGGAAAGAGCAGTTCTAAGAAACCAAATTCTAAAAGCATTTCTAATAGTCACAGAGAATCCTGGGAAGAAAGAAGCCTGATGAAGCTGGGGGCTCCTTTTGTTTTTTTGAGTAGGTACCTTTCTGTGTGGGAAAGTTCTAGGCAGCAATCAAGGGATCTTACTACCCTCTAGGTATCTTATAAAGTGAAGTGTTAAAAATAGATTTTGAATTATAATCAAGTAACTTTGCCCATTTCAGAATCATACTGAATATCAAATAGTAGAAAACATAAAAAAATAAGTTTGTGTACTGCAAAATTAGATATCTACACATATCAGAAGGAAATATGCAAATTATGTGCTTTCTAATAAGCTCTACTGTTAACTTCACAAGAGTTAACGGATCTTATTTGCCATCTACTTAACAGCAAAGCCAAAGAAAAACAGGTTTTTATTTCTTTTCTGTTGTTTTATTTCCTCCTTTTTTTCCCTTCCCTCCCTCCCTTCTTCCCTCCTCTTTCTTCTTTCTTTATTTTGAGGTGACTTGAAAGTATGTAATTAAAGTAAGTGATGAGGAGTGGTCTGTGCCCCTCTGTGGTTTCCAGAGAGTTTTAATTATTCATTTGATTTGTTGAAAGGCCCATCCTATTGGGTGTTTTGGTAAAGTCACATCACTTTTTTTCTTTTTGAACAACAGATACTATGACAGTACAGAAAAGATGGAGAACCTTCCCTTGTACATAGTAAAGTAGGAAACACTTGCCTGTCACCCACATCTCCTATCTCCCCTCTTTTTGGTCTTTCCCTTTGTTCTCCCCTGATTTGCTTTTATAAATAACACAGTGTTTTCATTTCAGTCTTCTGGTCAAAAAGGAGAGTCAGGCGTTTCTACTGCAGGTTTTACTAGGACTTTAAACCAACATATCTAAAAGAAGTCTCACCATCCTCTTCTGTCTAACTCATCTGCACTATTTCTGTTAACACTCTCACCTTTCATTACAAAGTCCATTCATCTAGCTACCTCTCTTTAACAAGCACCTCAGGTCCAGGCACTAATGCCTCCAAAATTCATTTGCCACTGGTTCCTTTCTTTTCTTCCCTCTCCCAGAGATGCTGGGCTCATTATGTCATTACTGAGCTACTGCAATGACTTTAAAGTGCATCGGATTATTGACTCTCAGATTTATATTCCTAAAGCGTAGCTCTGGTCATATCACTACAAAGCCTCAAAACATCCCCTATCAACCTGGTGTCTTCAGAGGAGAGTTCAAACTTGGGATGCATATAGTGGTGATAAGTAGGTGAGTACAAAGCAGAGAGAAGTGCAAATAATAATACCTTAATTTCAGAATTGTTTGGATGATTAAATAAGATAATTTATAGCACAGGGCATGGTGCTGCTCATCTAAATTAAGCAACTACGTGTTAGTTACTATTGTCTTCCTCTATTTGGGGATAGTTGGAGTAATGGAGAAAAGAGACTAGTTCTCCCTCTCTGCTCTAGCTAGACTGCATGGAAAATTGTGATAGTCTTTGAAATATAATAATTTTTAAGACAATTCCATCTGCATGTAGAATTAAAATCTTGGTTAAGAATTTGTTTATTAATTATTTTCATTTCTAATTTATTTTGGAAGCATTATAAAAACAAAAATTAAATAAATCCTTGCTGCAGAAACCCACATTAGAGCCTCATAAATGGAACTGTATTCTGTAATTTAAACTAGGCTTTTTTAATACAGTTAAAAAATTACATGGCTGTATTCAAATGAGAAAAGTAGTTGATGTGCATTCAGATTAGTTCCTTTAATAATGCTTTTTAAAACTCTATGGCTATTACTGACGCAGTAGTACAATGATAATTTGCAATGCCCCTTTGGCTTTGATGAAAGGGCAAAGAAAATGGTTCAAGTTATCATAGAGAGGCTAATATGAGGCAGTATAAAAAGTAAGAAATATTTTTTAAACTCAGAAAATAAAAGGCACAAAGTGAAATTATATGTATTCTACCCCCTTATGTTCCCCAAAGAGGCTCCAGCTTCTAGGATTCAAGTATAAACTGAATTTATAATAGGTGAGTTTAAGCCCTTATTTACTCTTCAACTGAGTAGATAAGACTTGATTATGAAAGTTTTGAAGCTCCAGGAGAAGGCATACAGCAAGAAGGCTCAAGCTCAGAGAGAAAATTAGAAAAAGGAGAACTCCTATCTCAAAAAGGGATGTTAGAGAGTTATTTTATCCACAGGCTTTTTGACCCAGAGGGAGAGGGTCCTAGGTGTTTAGATCTGGTTTCCTGTTCAAGGAAAATAACTCACCAGAAATAAACATTTCTGATGATTACGATTAGGCTTCTAAAGTAGTATGACCTTGTTCTGAGGTAGCCACTAAAGATGGTGTCACCACTGCTATCATTTCTCAGCTGCCCCACAGGACCCTCTGAGGGATGTAGTTCCAGAGCAATTAATCACAAGAGCCTATGGACTTTGGGAAAACCCCACACTTGCTTTATGATGATGTGGCAAATGATGATAGGCAAGCTGATGGTAGAGAACCTTCCTGTTGTTCTCAAAACCTCTACATCTGAGAGTTAATTATTCACCCTTACTGCTCTTCATGCCCTGTGTTTACACGTCTCTGGTGTCCCATTCAGTCTTTGGCAGATGTCTGTCCGGATGTGGTTTTCCTGATTGTCACTCTTCATTGTTCCTTTTTCTTATATCTTCTCAGTAGGGGAGATGACATATACTTCAGTACCTACTCAAAGACCCAAGCTGATACCACCATTATCCTGTTATCTAGAACTGTATATGATTAAGCGTTATTAATTTTCTATAAAAATCATCCATTTGATAGTTACCCTTCTATATGCATGGTCTACTAATGGTAACTGGGATTCAAACAGGGACACACTGGAAATGGTCAAAATCAACCTGTGCTCTCAGCTCCATAGTGACCCCTGCATTCTGTTGTGTGTATATGTCAACAGAAAGTATAGACTGTTAAAATCCTTGACAGTTGTTTCTGAGGATTATACTCCACTGTTTGGAGAAACTGAATGTAAGTTACAGTATCTAGCCTGAGTGGGCCCCTGATGTCCATCCAGCAGGCTAAATCCAGGTCAAGTGGCTTCAATTACAGATGACCAATACATGTCTTAATACTCCCTAACTTAAAAACAATACAAAATGTACCCCATAGTATATTTATTTCTCTAGTTTATATTTTCTGTAAAAGATTCGTCTCTCAGAATTTTAGATACAGAAGAACACATCACAGTTAGAGAAATTAGGTAAAGTAATTTTATCTCTAGCTATAACTTTGGGGAATACTCAGACAGCTTACACAGTATACCATGGTGGTTGGAACAATGGGTGAAGCTAGCTATCTGAATTTGAATCCCAGAGCTATTCTTGTTGGCTTTGTGATCTTGGGCAAGGTCTTTGCTCTGTTTTAGTTATCTTATTTGTTAAATGGAGATAATACCACTATTCACCTCCTAGGGCCATTTTGAGATTTAAATAAGTTAATAGGTATTAAGTGCTTAAAATATTTCCTGGCACAGGCTAAAAGCTCAATAAGTATAATTCCCATGCAAGTTTTTACTTATTGTAAGAGTTCATAAGACCCAAATTGCAAAATGCAGAGATACAGTTGACTTAGAACACATTTGAGATACAACCCTTTTAATCACAGCACATTTAGATAAATCCTACAAGAAGAAATTTCAGACCCTTTTACCAAATAAGCCCAGAGTGTTTTGAATGAGGGAAAACACAGAAAGTTGGAAGGTCACAATTACCCTAGAAAAAAAACTTTACATTTTAGGTAGATTAAAATATGCCTGATTTTTCCACCTCCTAGAGTAATGGAAATAAAAAAAAAATAAGTGGGACCTAATGAAACTTAAAAGCTTTTGCAAAGCAAAGGAAACTACAAACAAGACGAAAAGACAGCCCTCAGAATGGGAGAAAGTATTTGCAAATGAATCAATGGACAAAGGATTAATCTCCAAAATATATAAACAACTCAAGCAGCTCAATATTAAAAAAACAAACAACCCCATCCAAAAATGGGCAGAAGACCTAAGTAGACATTTCTCCAAAGAAGACATACAGATGACCAAGAGGCACATGAAAAGCTGCTCAACATCACTAATTATTAGAGAAATGCAAATCAAAACTACAATGAGGTATCACCTCACACCAGTTAGAATGGGCATCATCAGAAAATCTGCAAACAGCAAATGCAGGAGAGGGTGTGGAGAAAAGGGAATCCTCTTGCACTGTTGGTGGGAATGTAAATTGATACAGCCACTATGGAGAACAGTATGGAGGTTCCTTAAAAAACTAAAAATAGAATTACCAGATGACCCAGCAATCCCACTACTGGGCATATACCCAGAGAAAATCATAATTCAAAAAGACACATGCGCCCCAATGTTCATTACAGCACTATTTACAATAGCCAGGTCATGGAAGCAACCTAAATGCCCATCGACAGATGAATGGATAAAGAAGATGTGGTACATATATACAATGGAATATTACTCAGCCATAAAAAGGAGCGAAATTGGGTCATTTGTTGAGACATGGATGGACCTAGAGACTGTCATACAGAGTGAAGTAAGTCAGAAAGAGAAAAACAAGTATCCTATATTAACACATATATGTGGAACCTAGAAAAATGGTACAGATGAACCGGTTTGCAGGGCAGAAATTAAGACAGATGTAGAGAACAGACTTACGGACACCAGTGGGGGTGGTGGTGTGATGAATTGGGCAATAGGGATTGACATGTATACACTGATGTGTATAAAATGGAAGACTAATATGAACCTGCTGTATAAAAAAATAAATAAAATTCAAAAAAAATGCCAGATTTATACACTAGATTTCGCATTGTATGGTATTTATATTTCTGTCTCAAAGAGTAAACATGTTGACTAGACAACCAGGCTTACCAGTAATTATATTTTTCCCATTTGAATAGGAACCACCAGGGTGAGAACATCCTTAAAAAGGAAGATAATGAGGGCCTCCCTGGTGGCGCAGTGGTTGAGAGTCCGCCTGCCGATGCAGGGGATACGGGTTCGTGCCCCGGTCTGGGAGGATCCCATATGCCGCGGAGCGGCTGGGCCCGTGAGCCATGGCCGCTGAGCCTGCGCATCCGGAGCCTGTGCTCCGCAACGGGAGAGGCCACAACAGTGAGAGGCCCGCGTACAGCAAAAAAAAAAAAAAAAAAAAAGGAAGATAATGAATCTTTTGGTTTTATTATACCACACCTTTTTCTTCTACCTTTTTAAAAATTTTTAAACAAAAGATTGTAGTAAAATTTTAAAAATGATATGGGATTATACTATGAGGAGGGGTATGGTATATTGAAGATGGCTGCATATCTTACTTTTCCTTTTGAGATGTGCATCTTCTTGAATCTGATCTTTTCTTAATGACTTGATTGACCAATAGATTGGGGATAGACGTGATGTTCTAGAATGTCTAAGGCTAGGTCAAACCGCTCTTAGAATGTTTGTTCTTGGGGAAGCCAGCCTCTATGTAAGACATCCCACTTACCTGAGATTGCCATGCTGTGGGAAGATCAAGCTAGCCATGTGGACAAGCCATATAGAGAAAGATACACAGATAGTCCTAGCTGTTCCAACCACCCAGTCTAAGTATCAAACACGTGAGTAAAGAAGCCATTGTAGACATTTCAGTGCCAGCAGGTACAGAGTGGAAAAGAATCAATGAAGCTACTCAACAGGCTGAACCAGGACCCCAACTGAGCGGTCCCAGCCAACTGCACTCTTCCACCACCTTAGCTGAGGCCCCAGACGTTATGCAGCAAAGATGAGCCATTCCACACTGTGCCTTACTCAAATTCCTGACCCACAAAATTGTGAGCGTAATAAAATGCTTAGAGTTTTACTCCAGTAATTTTTGGAACAGTTGTTAAGCAGCAATAGATATCTGAAACAAGGGGAAACAAGGTTATGTGACTGAGATTCCGTGATCTCAGTCCAAACTTTAAAGTTTAATAAGACTTGGTCTTTTCTTTGCTCCTTGCTCATAATTCCTCCCTAAAAAAAAAAAAAACTCAACAGATAACAGAAACCTCACCTGCTATTGGTTTGCTGCCATTTAAATATCCTTGTTTCTCTTTGATTGATCTTCTGCCAGTGACCACCAAAGTCTACAGGACTTCCCTTTGCAAAACATATGGATCTTGCTTGAAAGAAAAGACTAAAGTTTGCATATGAAATAATCAATATTGTGCCTTGGTTTCACTATTTGAAGACCTACTTTCTGTCACCCAGTAAACCTGGAAATAAAGGAGCTATTATTATGAACATGATATGTAGGTGTTTAAATTTTAAGGACAAAATTATAGCTCAAGTACATGCCAAGGGAGGAAGGAAGGCAGGTACAGGGCCACACATAGCTCACCAGAGAGCCTGCTAAGTATGTGCGAATAGCACTTGAGCATGCATGCCTAGAGGAGTAGGTCTGTTGTACCTTTAACAATGGCATCTTCTGTTTCCAATTAAATGCTGGTTCCTTTAGGAGGTACCATTCCCAAAGGAACAATTATTTTTGAGTCTCTAAAATCTCTGAATAGTATATTTTAACTCTGTCAACTCTCATTGCCTTCTGTAAGACATCACAAAAGCTCAAGGTTAGAACTTATTTTACAAAGAAGGAACATTTTGTTTTGTTGTGTTTTCCTACAAGGAGAGAAAAAGTAAACACACATGGTCTTAAAGTGTTCAGCTGTTTAAAACTCTAGCTTACTAGTAGTGAAGAAATGTAGTCTCCTATAACCATAAAGCATTAACTCATGTGTAGTTCTATTTTTCCGTGTTTCCTCAGAAGACCTCTCTCTTCTCTTCTTCATCTTCTCTTCCTCTCCATCTTTTTTTTTTTTTTTTTGCGGTACACGGGCCTCTCACTGTTGCGGCCTCTCCCATTGCGGAGCACAGGCTCCGGACGCGCAGGCCCAGCGGCCATGACTCACGGGCCCAGACACTCCGCGGCATGTGGGATCTTCCCGCACCAGGGCACGAACCCGCGTCCCCTGCATCAGCAGGTGGACTCTCAACCACTGCGCCACCAGAGAAGCCCCTCTTCCTCCCCATCTTTTGACTGATAGCTAAGAATGGCCTTTTATTTGGATTCTCCAACTAATTACGTTTTTTTAAACCCAAACACTATCATTTTTTGGGGGTAGGCCTTCTTTGTTAATTTGGGACTTGTGTTAAATATTTACTTTAACATTCTCTTGAGATCTGTGGGGGATTGACAAGATTAGGAGTTTCCCAGTCAGGGCTGAGATGTCTTTATGTGCTTTTTATCTTCTTCCTTAGATAAGGGAGAGAGAAGAATGATCTGCTACTCTGAAAACTGAATAACGTGCTGGATTCACAAGCACTTGTCGTCACTCATTTGTGGTCCTGTCCATAGATGATTCATGATTTCATTGTAGTCTGTCCATACTGTCTATTTATCCATCCAGTAATCTATATAATTATTATTTCTTAAGCAGTTAGTAAACTAGACAGTCTGGTAAAGTGTTGAGGACACTGAAATAGACTAAGGCATGGTCCTCTCAGGGAGCAAAGATGAGAGTCATTGAGTTTGCTTTAAATAAATATTGAGTCTTAATTAGTTTACCAACTTTGCCTGTAGGTATAAAAGCTGTCTTTCACCCATAAAACACCCAACTTATTAGCAAGCTTATCTTTCTCAGCAATTAGTAAGTTTCCATACTGATTTAAGTAAAATCTATATTACCTTTGGCTTTCCAGATCACTGCTTTGGCAGAAAGAGATAAGGCAGGTAAAAAAGACTGTGGAATAATATAACATATTATCAACTATAACCTCAAAGCAAAATATGTTCAAATTTCATCTAAATGTGACCAACTGTTAAGAATATTATGTGCTTCTTAAGATGAGTAAAATCTAAGTCTCTACGTATATTGGCATATGCTGTTAAAGTGCATTTTCATGTTGCATTATGGAAAGACTTGCATAGCTTAATATAACCACAATGAGGGTATCAATTTAAGTATCCAGTGAACCCTTCAACCTGTGGAGATTTTCTTCTTAACAAATGAAAAGCTAAAACCGTTACTCACCTTGCTCCCAGAATAGAACCAAGGGGGGACTCCCGATGGAACTGAAAAGGCATACAAATGCAAAATGGATAAAAAGAAATCCTTTCAACTTTTTACAGACATAGCCTGTAATCAACCCATGGATTTCATTGCTAGTGAAAGAAAATCACTGAAACAACTAACTTTGTAGGGCTTCAGAATTTTTATGAATAAGAATAACACTTTCCAGATCCTCTAGTGGGATCAAAAAGCACTGAAGGGAAGACAACAACAAAGACATCCTCGTGCTTCTGGACATGATGTAATACTGTACAGGGACTGGGAGCACTGCCTCCTACCCCAGCTGTAGAACTCACAAGGGTCCTTGGCTCCCACATGTTCCTCACAAGGGCAGCCTAATGATTCTATTGGGGGAGGGAGCCTGAAGCACAGATTCCACTCATGGTTTTCTGTTTTTGAAAGCTGGGCCTGTTCTCTTTACTGAAAACAGGTCCATATTCCTTAACTCAGAGCTCCATACCCATCTGTTCAATAACAAAAGTAAGAGGTACTAGACATAGCATGAAATGACTCCTTGGGTTAGGTTTTCTTTTTGTTCTTCTTCACCTGGAGTTTAATTGGATGACTGCTAAGACATTCTATAGCCGCTCCTCTCATGTCTACTTACTTGTGCCGTAAATATTGCTCCTGCTTTCCTTGAGATGGCTGTCTGGCCTCTTACCCAGGCCAGATGACCTGTGTACTTGGGGGAAGAGAACAGTTTGTCCAAGAAGTAGAGACAATAAGTGTCACAACTGATAGAATATTGACAGAGGATTTTAATTTTAGATAAAATAATGCAGGGATGCTTTTCTAATCTCATGGCCATTTCATTGAATAATGGTTGCATTCATTTTGCTACTAGGCCTTGGTGTCCATATAACAGAGCAAGGGATTATTAAGTTAAATGGGAATGTAAAAGAGTGATTTAATTCTCCTAAGAAATATGGGATGTAGCAAAGCCACTCTTTTCTTCACCTCTGCTTTTTAAAATAATAACTTTTCCTTTTATCTTAATAATATTAATACCTGTCCATTGAGGGAAAATGTAAATAAAAACCATCCATAATTAACATTTCAGAAGGTATCTGTTCTCTCTCTTTTGCTTTTTATACATATATACACAATTTCTCTCTACCTCTCTCTATATAGTCTTTCTCTTTCATCCATCCATCCATTATCTATGTACTAGACCACAAAACCTTAGCACCCTCTTCCCCAAACTACTCAGTTTTGAGAAGCCCCCAAAAGGTTCCCCAAATTGTTCACAAACCAGTCTGTCAGCAAATATCACCATGATGCATCTGCCATGTTTTCCTCTCTTACTTAGGTTCTGATTTGGTGTCTGGGTCTCAGAAGTTCAAGGAGTTACAGTTGTTACTGCTGATGGTGGCCTTCATGAAAATGTCTGTGGCTAGGCCATGGGTTTACTTGGGGTTTTGTTCTTCTGGCAGCCCAGGCCAAAACCTGGATTGCCATGATTGATTTTTTTTTCTTTCTTTCATAATACAAATTCAATCTGTAAATAAGTCCTGACCCTTCTAGTATAATATAGCATCACCTCTCAACTAAACAATTGCTCCTTAGTCAATCTCCCTGCTTCCTGTTCTCTACAAAACAGGGAATTTTTTTTAACCTAAGTGAGATCACACTTGCTTTCACTAGGAATGCAGTGGTCTCTCAGCCATGTCCCTGCCTAGGATCACCCCTCTGACCTTGTCTGCTTCCTCTGGTGCTTTGTATTCCTTAGCACCAGTCTCCTTACAGTTCCTCCAGCTGTCAAGATCTCTGCCACCTTGTAGCCTTCACATGTATTCTCCCCTCCATCTAGCATGCCCTCCAGATATCTGCAGTGCTCACTCTATCTCTTTATTCAAATCTCTTGAAATTTCTCTGTGTTAAGCTACCCCAATTAACTTGATCCCTTTACTACCATACCATTCCTTCTCTGACTTTTTTTTGGATAACATTTATCACTATATAATGTATTATAATCTAATATATAATATTTTTATATATTATATTTAATATATTAGAAAATATGATATATATAACATGATTATAGACCATATGTATATTATATATTTTATATAACTATAAGTATATTATATATTTTATATAACTATATCATATTATATATTAATTTTTTACTTGGTAATTGCTTCTTGTCCAAGAGCAGAAAATGTGTTTTATTCACTTTTATATTCCCAGCAGGAAAATCAGTGACTGTTATGAAGTAGTTGCTCAATAAATATTTGTAAATTGAATGGGTTTATAAGCAAATGGAAGTCATCAATCCTCAGGGGGCCAAAGTTAGGCTGAGATCTGTGTTTAGATGAGAAGAATAGTATTTGTGCCACACTGTGCCACTTGGGGCAACATATTAACTTTTTTACCCTAAGAGTATCACAGAATCTGTGATCTTTGCTCATCCCTCAAACCAAGAAACAAACATTCACTAGCAAAATCCTGGCTTCATGTTTGTATACTCTTTTGTCACAAGATGGAATTAAATCAGTTCATGCCTGAGTCCTCAACTTCCCCCACCCCCACATTCCTTCTCTCTAACTTCTTTTATCAGTTATCTCTCCCTACACACAAACGTGCATATCAAGCCTTCTCACTCCTTCATGTAGAATAGAAGACTCATAACAGATACAATTCCATTATCAGTCCACAAACAACACCTTTATTATTATTTTTTCTACAACACCTTTGTTGTTAGCAAGATAGTACTTTATCAATATTTTGTAATTGCATAGAATAATTTATGTATTTAACCCTCTTTTCGGTTATTAGGCTGTTTCTGATTTCTTGCTCTTACAAACAGAATTACTCTGAATATCCCTAGGGCTGATTGCTGACTCAAGGGGTTCACACCTTGTTAAATTTAATAATCACCCTCCAGGATTATGAACACAATTTGCACACTTAGCAGCAGTGCCTGAGAAGGCCCATATTTTGTCACTTGCACAACACTAAGTCTTTTCAGTCTTTTTGATCTTTGAAAATTATAGGCCCAAATGGCATCTTGTTGTTTAAAAAAATTTATATTTCTTTAATACTTGGTGAGCTTTAACATTAATATTTAGTAAATATTTGGATAGCCTCATTCATGAACCTAATTTATGTCCATTAATAATGATTTGGTTATTTGACCATTTTCTCTAATAGTATTTGCTTTTACTTTTACATTTAAATAAACAAATAAGGTCTTTATTAAGAATATTAAACATTTACAAGTAGAAAATATTTTATTAAAATTTTGCATTGGTCCTTCCAGTGACCAAGAGTGAGATGACTTTGTATCTGGGGCCTTGGAGGAACCATGGATCTGAACCCCACGTTGGCACTGACTGTGGCTCATCTGTCATCTCTGAATTTCCTTTGATACTCTCTAGGGCTGGACTCCCACATCTTCTTGTCTTTTCTGTATTGAAATGCTTCCTCAAAAAAAGTTTTTAAAGGGCACATGGGACTAATTTTCTCAGTCTTGGATATCTCCAGAGGTCTTTATTTTCTCCTTTTAGCTTGGTTGACAATTTTTAGCTATGACTTCATTGTCATCTTACATCCAGTATTGCTGTTCAAAAAGGCCAGTTACATTCTGAGAAGACCTCATGAAATGACAGCCAACATGGCAGGACACAGGTTTATCCTCTTGCCTCAATCTGGGATACCTCTGAAGAGCCATCTTGGCTTCTGAGCTCCTGGTGGAATCAGATGAGGCATCTTTTGGTACTGAATCTCAGCTTTTTTTCTCCCCCAGTCCTGCAGCTCAAGTTGCCTCACAAGCGTTTTGTTTTTGTTTTTGTTTGTGAGAGTGCTCCCCAGTAAACTTTCTGTGTGCAAATCTGCATCCGTAAGCCTATTTTTAGGGCACCTAATCTAAAACAGTTGTTCCCAAAAGTGGACTGAGGAAAAAAACCAGACCTTAAATTAGGATGTTGGAACTGAATCATTGGTGAATGGTTGGTAATGAGGGCACCATCACTGGTGGCAGGTAGAGTACAGATAGGCTCTGGAATGCCTTTGTGTTGCAGTGGTTAAAACTTTCACCTGTGGTGAACTGGCATGGAAAATTAGGAAAGAGCTTAATTGGCAGTGCAATATTTCAGGGGCCTGAGAAGTTCAGGGTGTAGTAATTATATGGGATATGGAATCCTATAACTCTTAATGATTATAGGCTGTACTTTGGAGAAAGACAAAGAAATATGAAGAATGATTTATCACCAACTTAATGTAAACAGTAGAAGTCAGAAAGGGTCCTTCAGAGCATACAAAAGTATGCTCTTTCTTGCAACCCAAGAATAGAAAAAGCTGAAGATGATGCCTAGGACTTAATTAAAAAGATAATAGAACTTCTTAGAAGGTTGAGTTCTCAATCTGGCAAACTTTCTGTGCTCTGACCCTGGTTGGGAAGGAAAGGGGCTCTGGGCCTTGGGATTAGATATCTGAGTCAAATCCTTTGATAATAATGAGACCACATATCCCCCTGAACCTTCTGGGTCTGTAGAAGTTTCCCACTCTTCACTGTTAAAGGCCTGAATTCCATACTTAAATAAAATACAGAAAACCTTGTGTAATAAGACAGGATGTACCCTCTCTCCCCAAGGATTTACCCTGACAGCCTATCTTGGCCACAAGACTAGTAATTAGGATGGAAATACATTGTTCATCGGGGAAAGTTCTGGGCTTTTCAAGGGATAAAAGGAATTACACATTGAAAGATCTGAAAGACCTAGCCAAGATACACTGGCGAGAACCAGGTAAGTAGTTTATGCTGGATCAAGGAGAACAGGATATGAAGCTGGACAAGAGAGAGTTTATTGAGTTGGGAATGCTCTCCTGTGATAAAGGAATTCACACCCTGCCAAGGACCCTGTGAAGCAGTGTTTCTTGGTATGCTTCTAGATGGTCACGGGAAAAGGAGTAGTCTGCAATGAATAAACTAGAAATGACAGAATTTCTATGGTAGTTGATGGAAGAAGGTATCAGAAGCCTTAGAGAAGTGGACATGCTAGAGTGGGTCTATTTCATAAGTCCAAAAAACCTCCTGCTGACTGTGTTCTGTGGGAGAGCCCATTCAAATAGGCTAGCCAATAGTACGCATTTACAGACTTGCCCTAGGAAAATGATAACTCTTGCGTCCTCTAGTATAGCCCAATGATCTCATGTCACACAACCCAGATGAGCAAGAAGTGGTATGTTCATATCATTGGTAATGTATATGTGCCCCAGAGAGTGAAAGAGAAACCTTTTAAGGTTCAAAGACCTATCACATTAGTGAAGTTTATAGAAGTTGAGTGATCTGAGGCATGCTAGAGCATACCCTTCAAAGTAAAGTATAAATTATTAGGTTTCCCAGGTCCCACCACTAAGAAGGAAGAACAACTCTTGGTAAACCTATTTGAGATAGAGAGGCAGTTCATTCTACACTTTGGTAGAATATCCATCTATCAAGTGACATGGAAGGCTGCCAGCTTTGAGAGTGGCTTACACCAGGAATGGACTCTACAGTAGGTCCAGACTCTAGTATAATTAAATCTGCTAGCTGGGCCATATGACCCAGCAGACCCTATGATATTAGAGATATGTGTGGTGAGAAAAGTTGCCATGTAGAGTTTATGGAAAACCCCACTGTGAGGATCACAACATGGGTACCTGTATTTCTGGAGTAAAGTCATACCCTCTCTAACAGATACTTGTGCAGCACTTATCGCTCCTGGCATACTAATGGTCCTTGATAGAGATGAAGTGTGCCAGTCCATGAGAGATAAAGTAACCATGCACCTAGGACTGCTTATCATGAGCTTGGTTCTTTCAGATCCAGTAAGTTACAAGGCTGGATGGACTCTGTAGCAGTCCATTGTCAGATGGAAATATTTCATCCAGGACCAAGTATAGGCTAGGTCAGAGGGCACTTAATAGCAGAGGAGGTGCAAGAGGGGGATTGATCACACAATATATTACCTGGAAGTTACCAGCCTGAATGAGCTATGGAATGGCTCAGCTGTGTCACCAGTTTGGAGATAATACCCTATGAGGATGGAGTACCACTACCCAAGATATAATGCACAAATCAACAACTTTTATATATGCTGTATTCCACAACAGGTGGGTAATACATGGAGCCAGGAAGCAGAAGTGGACTTACAATCATTCCCAGGAACACACTTAAGGAATTTTTGTTTTCCTTCCCTGCAACTCTAAGCTTTGCAGGTCTGAGGTCTTGGTTCTTAGAGGGAAAATGTTTCTACTGGGGAACACAGCAGTATTCTTGTTAAATCTAAATCTGCCACTTCACATTTCTTACACTAAGAAACTAGCAGGCAAGGAAATGTGTTCTGATCATTAGGAAGAGGTATGGCTTCTACTACACAATTGGGGATAGGGAAGAATGCTTGTCAACTAGGTGATTCACTGGGTGTCTCTTGATACTCCTTTGCTCAATATTTATGCTTAATGGAAAAGGGAAGCAGCCGTGGGCTGAGAAAGTCATGAAAACCAGGGGTGATGTACATCATCCATCCACATAAGCCACCTAGACCAGGAAGGATGCTAGCTGAGGCTGAGGGGAATAGAGAATCTTAGAAGAGGAGGAGGATAATGAGTATCAGTTGTAGTCCCAAGAGTAACTGTAACAGCAGGGGCAGTTAGTCCTACTAATCTCCCTTTTGTAAGTTTTCCCAAGCAGTAGGATCAACCAGAATTCTGGAGGAGATGCTCCTAGATGGGGTAAACTTATTATATGAAGCAATCTTAGTAACATGAGTGTGATTAGAACCCTCTGGCATGAACAAGGCTCTCATTCTCCCAGTTGCCGGGAGTGTAGGCTGCTGGCCAATCACAGTTGACTCTCTCCTGAAGCATGCTCTGCAGGCTAAGGAAGCTGATTCATACAACATTATAACCCTTCTGTGGGTAAGCTTATACAGTTGTCTCTCAGTGTCCTTGAGAAGTTGGTTTCAGGACCCCTGCAGATACTGAAACCTGTGAATGCTCAAGTGCATTATATAAAAATGGTGTAGTATTTGCATATAACTTGTGCACATCCTCTCATGTACTTCAAATCATCTCTAGAATACTCATAATACCTAATACAATGTAAATGCTAAGGAAATAGTTGTAAATACAATGTAAATGCTATGTAAGTAGTTGCTGGTGTGCAGCAAATTCAAGTTTTGCTTTTGGAACTTTCTGGAATTAAAATCTTTTTTCTTTAATTTTATTTTTTAATTTAAATTTTTATTGGAGTAGAGTTGATTTACAATGTTGTGTTAGTTTCAGGTGTACAGCAAAGTGAATGAGTTATGTATATACACATATCCACTCTTTTTTAGATTCTTTTCCCGTATAGGCCATTACAGAGTATTGAGTAAGAGTTCCCTGTGCTTTACAGTAGGTCCTTATTAGTTACCTATTTTATATATAGAAGTGTGTATATATGTCAATCCCAATCTCCCAATTTATCCCTCTGCCCCTCTTACCCCCTGCTAACTGTTAAGTTTGTTTTCTACATCTGTAACTCTATTTCTGTTTTGTAGATAAGTTCAGTTGTGCCTTTTTTTAGATTCCACATATAAGCAATATCATATGATATTTGTCTTTCTTTGACTGACTTACTTCACTCAGTATGACAATCTCTGGGTCCATCCAGGTTGCTGCAAATGGCATTATTTCATTCTTTTTTTATGGCTGAGTAATACTGCATTGTATATATGTATCACTTCTTTATCCATTCCTCTGCCAATGGAAATCTAGGTTGTTTCCATGTCCTGGCTATTGTAAATAGTGCTGCAATGAGTATTGGGGTGTAGGTATTTTTTTGGATTGTGGTTTTCTCCAGATATATGCCCAGGAGTGGGATTGCTAGATCGTATGGTAGCTCTATATTTAGTTTCTTAAAGAACCTCCATACTGTTCTCCGTAGTGGCTGTACCAGTTTACATTCCCACCAAGAGTGTAGGAGGGTTCCCTTTTCTCCACACCCTCTCCACCATTTATTGTTTGTAGACTTTTTCATGATGGCCATTCTGACTGGTGTGAGGTGATACCTCATTTTAGTTTTGATTAGGTTGTAGCTGCAGATACAGGATGCACAGATACAGAGAGCCGACTATAAGTTGATCCATCCAGTGGCAGAAAGGCCTTGTTTCAGTTTGGGAGATCTCTAGGAGCTTTCCCAGCTCCAGAGTCCCCGAGGGTTTGGCTGAAACCTCTGTTGTATTTGCATCACAGTTCAGCTTCTCCCATAGCCCTATCCTGCTTTCCTCACTTCATTCCAGATGTGGTTCCAGAGATGGCAGACTCCCCAGTAAATTTCCTGTGTGCATCTTAGTGTCTGTTTCCTGGCGAACCCAACTAAAACAGAAGATTGAACCAATGGAAAGACATGTCATGTTTTTGGATGAAAGGTTTCAATACCATATGTTAATCATAGTTGAGTTAAGTTTTAAGTTCATTGCTGGCCCCAGTAAACATTCAGACAGATTTTGTAAATTAGATAGGTGTTTCAGAAGTTCATATGGAAAAAGAAATAAGCAAGAATATCCAGGGAAATGCAAAGAGGATGTTAGTTGGTCCAGCAAATTTTGTATGTCAGAACAGCTACTTCTCCAACCTCACAACTGTTAAAGAAACAATCATTTATAGCCAAGTAATTTTTCTTTAGAATTTATTTTTTAGTCATGTTTATCCTGTATTGAGATAAAATAGTCAGATATAGTCAGACTATATATAAATCATAGTAATTTTTAATAATGTAGTGAAATTCTGAAAGAATTGATTCATCACCAAGGTGTTTTGTATTCAACTTGGGCCTTTATTACCAACTAGCTCACTCTGGTTTGGTGTACAACCTTATATTCTTATAGGAAACATACTCATGGCAGAGTATTGTTTTATTAGTACTGTTTTTTGCTTGTAGTGATATATTCTATAATGCTAACACAGTTATATGAAATAATGGGGCATCATCATTAATTTTCAGGAAAAGATCAAGATAGTAAACATCTTCAGAGGCAAAGGATTATGCAACACAACTACAAAGAAATTAATTGTCTCTCACATGGTTTACATTTTCCTGTTTTTTAAAAGCAGTAATAAGTCATCAGTCATAAGTACTGGCCTCTAAGAAGTCAGTAACTGATCAGTAAGTCAGTAACCTACTGATCTGTAAGCTCAAACTCTAATTTCTCTGTTTGATTAAGGCAGTGATTATTTCTTGATTTTCTTCACAGTGAAAATGAATACCCGTTAAATGACAAAATCATGTCCACAAACTGTATGGTGTTTCAGACTGAAGGTGTGAAGGCCAGAGAAATTTGGCTGGTCACTAAAATGGTACTGGGGCTAAAACAATTGCTATTTGTAATTGTTGCACCAGTTCTTTATGGTTTCTTTGTATGCAAAGACAATGTGGCTATTTCAGGAAAATAATGAGTTGATAATATGGGGTGAGATAAAAACAATTTCTTCATTACAAAGAATCCAACTCTCTTATTACTTCTATAAGCTAAAGTATCTTTACCTTTGCCTGTCTCGCTTTACACCCACTACTGGGAAATTTTTAAAAAAGATTAGGATGTACTTGCAAATCAGTAGCTACTCCAACTGGAAAATAGGCACCTATATAGATATCCTTGTGGCTAAAGCTTTATTTAAGAAAAAACTCTTTTCTAGGATGACTACTCTGCCACCTGTATGCTGTGTTTCTGTTCAAGGGTAGTATTACGCTTTGTGTTAATCCAGGACTTCGCTGGCCCCATGTAACTTTGTGATTCCGTTTATCCTTAACCCAGACTCTGCTCCAACCAAGCCACTGGATAGGCTTCTGTTGCTGCTGCCCATTCTTGGTGTTAACTCCCACCTCAGTGGCAACTCGACTGCCCTTTCTCTTATCCACATTTATCACTTCCTTCAAGAACCAACTCCCACATTTTCTCCCTCCAAGAACAAGGCCTGCTTTTACTTTACCTTTTTGAGCTCCCACACTTTTTAAGTTTTCCTTTTCTTCTTGCTCATGTCTATTCTGCAGAACTTAGAGCTTCATGTTTTATCTATCCCAGTTAAACTCAAGGAGCATTGTGTTGTGTTTTCTTTTATGCACCTAAAGAACTCATTTATTCACACAGTAGTTACTTGATACATACTGTTTACTGTGAATTTATTTCTAGAGATGATTATTGTCTCTTCAGTATTGATTTTTTCTTTTACCTTGAGCTGAGATGGAGTGACGGCAAAATAATTGCAAATTTCAACTTCCTAAATAGTCATTGACTGAAGTGACTGTAAATGAATCACGCTATATATTTCCACTACTCTGGCTCTACTTTCTCATCTACCATTATCCCTAGCCTCTTCCAGTCTCAGCTGCTGTGTCAACTTGTATCAGTGCCCAAGGTTCAAATGCTTTATCAAAATAACAAGTCACCAAGAAGTGTAGCTGGTTTTGCAGATAGTTTTGCCACCGTGTTTCTTTAAATTGAAGTAGTTGTTGAATTTGGGCCAAAGATGACCCAAATATAAAAGAAAAGCAATCTTCTAGCGGGAGTTGTATGGGGAGGTATCAGTGTCCACCGTGGCTCATTCAAATCCAATCACTTGATGCTCAATCTCTGAGGAAAATGGAGACGGTGATCTGGTGAACATAGTGTTCTCAGTGGCTACAGCTGTGTGGGCAATGAAGTTCTGAAACTTTAAAGGCCTGGAATCTAGGACTTGCTCAGATATATCTGTGGAATAAACAGGTGAATGAATAAATGGTATTTGTAGATTTCTGTTTCTCAGAGGGTCAACCATGTCAGAGAAGACATGGGTAAAAATCTCTGTAATAAGGCAAGCTTAATGCTGACAGCCACTACCCATAATATTAGGGACACAGCTGTTAGAAACTGACCTAGGAAGCTCAAAGCACCCTGAGCAAAATTAAAAATAAATATGCAAATGGGATTATTTTTCTGTTGCATTGTAAATCTATGTGCAATATATAAATATGACCATCTGCCTTCCTTTGAGGAAAAAACTATTAACCAGTAAATTCCTAGTGTAGGAATCAGTTTTGTTCTCCTGCCCTTTTCTGCCATCTTTTCTTCCACATTCCAAAAGTTTCACATGAAAGATTATTGGTATTCTGGTGACAAGCTTTAAATCACAGCACACAGCTAAATGGGTCTTTATTTGAAACCTTTCTTTAGCATAAAGGTAAAGAATGATTTGTTTTGCATCAAGGTGATAGAGAAGTAGAAACAAGTTTGAAGTCACAAAATGAAACATGGTTTGCTAACTATAACTAACTTTTCTAGACATTACCTATTTCTTGAGCCTGTTATGAGTAAAGTTCTGTCAAATGCTATGGATTAATTTGAAAAAGAACATGTTTGAGCACCTGTCCTCAAAGAGAATGCAGTCTAATTTGGGAAAGACAGAATACATATATATGAGAAAGACAGAATGTGTATCTGATCAAAATTATGATAAAAGCTGGTAAATAAATTCCACATAAGTGATGCAAATAACAGAAAAGCACAATTACAGGTGAGTTGTGATAAAAATGACACTTTGTAGGCAACTCAGAGAAGGCTTGTGCCTTCACAGTAAAAATAGCTCCCTGAAAACCAGTACTGTAAGTCAGCCTTCTTTAAACACCATTTTGGCATGTGAGTGATAACCATGTCAGATGATATTATTCTGAATAAAAAGAGGGGTTATATATGAGGCATATAGGGGCAATAATGTGATGGCAAAAATAATCATTCCACTGACAAGTCATGGGGTCCACACTTGGCAAGAAGCACAAATGTCAGTGGATGTCCTATGTTGAACAATTGAAACTCAGGGAGGTAATCATAAAACAACTTTATATTAATTTCCTGTCTCCATTTAAATTCATCTTTGGGGCTTCTTCTTTCTCTGTTCCTAGCAGACCCCATAACATTTCTCTTTACTCTCAAATAATAAAAGAGATAAGAGCCAAGTTCAATCACAAAACCCAGTTCAGTAATAAGCATGATTAATACCATCAAAAACAAGTAATATTCAGAACCCAAAATTTGTTTAAAATTTAAACTCCTCTCCTCCCCCCGGCAGCAGGTGGGAAGTCTACCATAAGGACGAAGGGGTTGCTGTCTTCTCTCTTACCCCATCTGAGCTTTCATGCTCCTTCCTCTAGCTTGTTCACCGTAACGGTTTCTGACCACTTGGGGTTGGTGCCTGGGGAAGGAGGAGATAAAAGGTGGTACAAAGTGTGGTACTGCACTGATATGGGTCGAGAATTGATGTTGGTGCTTTTTGGATGTTGTGGGTGTTTAAAGCTAGTGGTCTCTCCCTATCCCTACCCCTATCCCAAACATTTCATGGCTTCTTTGGAGAATTCCCCTATTTCTGAGGATTTTTTCCTGGGAGTCCCTTTGGAAGGGTTAAATACATCTCCATTCTGGTTTGATGACTGACTCCTTCCTCTGCTGTTAGGAATCCAGTCATACCTCTAGTTTCTTTCTCCAGGTAGTCTTCTTGGATGGGCCTTAAGAAGAACCATGTGTAATATTCCATTGAATATATGTACCACATCTTCTTTATGCATTCCTCTGTTGATGGACATTTAGGTTGCTTCCATGTCCTGGCTATTGTAAATAGTGCTGCAGTGAACATTGGGGTGCATGTGTCTTTTTGAATTATGGTTTTCTCTGGGTATAAGCCCAGGAGTGGGATTGCTGGGTCATATGGTAGTTCTCTTTTAAAATTTTTGAGGAACCTCCATACTTTTCTCCATAGTGGCTGTACCATTCCCACTGACAGTGCAATAGGGTTTCCTTTTCTCCACATCCTCTTCAGCATTTATTGTTTGTAGATTTTTTGATGATGGCCATTCTGACCAGTGTGAGGTGATACCTCATTGTAGTTTTGATTTGCATTTCTCTAATAATTAGTGATGTTGAGCAGCTTTTCATGTGTTTGTTGGCCATCTGTTATGCCTTCTCTGGAGAAACGTCTATTTAGGTCTTCTACCCATTTTTTCACTGGGTTGTTTGTTTTTTTGACGTTGAGCTGCATGAGCTATTTGTATATGTTGGAGATTAATCCCTTGTCAGTTACTTTGTTTGCAAATATTTTCTCCCATTCTGAGGGTTGTCTTTTCATTTTGTTTATGGTTTCCTTTGCTGTGAAAAAGCTTTTAAGTTTAGTTAAGTCCCATTTGTTTATTTTTGTTTTTATTTTCATTACTCTAGGAGAAGAGTCAAAGATCTTGCTGTGATTTATGTCAAAGAGTGTTCTTCCTACGTTTTCCACTAAGAGTTTTATAGTGTCGCCCTTACATTTAGGTCTTTGATTCATTTTGAGTTTATTTTTGTGCATGGTGTTAGGGAGTGTTCTAATTTCAGTCTTTTACATGTAGCTGTCCAGTTTTCCCAGCACCACTTATTGAAGAGACTGTTTTTTCTCCATTGTATATTCTTGCCTCCATAAAAAGGAACGAAATAGTGCCATTTGCAGAGACCTAGAGACTGTCATACAGAGTGAAGTAAGTCAGGAAGAGAAAAACAAATGTAGTATAATATCGCTTATATGTGGAATCTAGAAAAATAGTACAGATGAACTTATTTGCAAAGCAGAAATAGAGATACAGATGTAGAGGACAAGCATATGGATACCAAGGGGGATGGGAGGTGAGATGAACTGGGAGATTGGGATTGACATATATACACTACTATGTATAAAATAGATAACTAATGAGAACCTACTATATAGCACAGGGAACTCTACTCAGTGCTCTGTGGTGACCTAAATAGGAAGGAAATCTAAAAAAGAGGGGATATATGTGTACATATAACTGATTCACTTTGCTGTACAGCAGAAATTAACACAACGTTGTAAAGCAACTCTACTCCAACAAAAATTAATAAAAGAAAAAAAGAACCAGGGGGGCCTTCTCTCATAGAAGGCCTGTGTGGTCCAAGGGCATCACACACACACATCTGTGTGTGCAAAATTGTTAAGGACTAGATGTTGAACACCTCCTTTGAGCAATTTTCACTTGATCCTTTTTTTTCAGATTTTAAAAAATTTATCGATTTTTTAATCAGATTTTCTCTCTGATCCTTTTTTGTGGAAGGATTGTCTATGAGTCACAGCTGAAACGTAACATCTTAACATCTCTTTTTATTAGTATGTTAAGAGAATAAGCCATATAACTTTGAGTCAATTAACTCTTCTAAGCTCTAGTTTTCTAGTCTTTTTTTTTAAGATTAAATGATTATGTTTAGCCCTTAGCTCACAGTCAGTGACCAATATGTAAGAGCTATTATTATTTAGCATTTGTAGAATCATTGTGCTTGAGAATAAGGAAAATGCATATTTATGTACACTCTCTGAAGATGTAGTCATGGTACCCTGTAATTATCATGTAATTATCATGGTACCCTGAGATTTCAAAATAATAAATTTATATCTAGCGACTTGAGTATTTGCTGAAATGTGTATTCTCTCTTGTGCAAGGTTTGGATGTCTTCAGTATTTTATTTGCTCTCTTAGTGGGCATTTTTCCTCTTTCTTTTCTAACTGCTCACTTTACTTGAAGGGGAAAAGGAAGGGGGGTTATTAACATGCTCTGATGTATATGTCCTTTCCTAACGTTGCTTTTTACAGGAAAAATGTTTTTTTTGGTGATAGAAACAGAGTGGTGTGAATAGGGTAACAGTAAATCTGTCCTAAAGCCACTTTCCAACTGTAAATCATCATTATGGAGGATTGGCTTTCTCCTCATGGTGACACTTTACCCAGTGAAGTGACCGGAAGGATTGGAAGTGATTTCTATAGTATCAGCCTCTTTGGCATGATTCCTTTCTGCCCTCATCTCAGCCTGAAAGTGGAAGCTCAGTTTCTGGTACTGAGGATGAGGATGGCAGCCCCACCGCAGTGACATCTCCAGACGTTACTACACCTCCCACATTGTCAGCTTCCCATAGATAAAAAATTTTTAAAGCTGTTATTTGGTTTTGTCAATGCTACTTTAAACTGAATCTGTTTTGCATTCCTCGCTTGTAGGTTTGATAGCCGTAATCTAATAAAACAATAGGCTAATTCTTTAAATTACTAGGAATTCACAAAGATACCTTTAGTAATGATATGCTTCGTACAATTATATCTTATGTTTTTACAGTGAGATGAATTACTTTAAATTAAAATTAGTATCAAACATTGGTTGGATATTAATTTTTTTGTTTGTTTTAAACCTTTGTTGTCAAATAAAACACAGGTCCAGAAAAACCATACCAAACAAATGTGTAGCTTAACGGCTTATTTCAAGTGAAAAGCTTATAACCACCATCCAGGTCAGGAAAGAGAATGTTATCAGCCACCCTCCCTGTATGTGCTTTATCCTAATCTTACCTCTTTATTCAGCCAGACACAATCACTGTCCTAACTTTTATAGCAATTAATTCCTTGAATTTCTTTATTGTTTTATCATCCAAGGGTGTGTCCCTAGAAGCAATAGTTTTATCCAGTTTTTTATTTTATAATGAAAAAATTTTCTATTAATCCGTAATTTCCCCTCTATAACTTTATTTGCTTTATCATTTATTTGCTAAAGAATATAAATCTCTGCCCTGCAGAGTTTCTAAGCTTGGATATTGCAGACTGCATACCCTAGGTGCTGTTCAATGTGTTCCTCTGTCTTCTGAATTTCCTAAAATTGGGCAACTAGCTGGATCCAGAGGATTTCTCAGAATTGAGTACAGTTCCCTTGACAAGATTTTAGGTGTCTTCTTTAGGAGGGGAAAATGTCTACTTGTTTCTCTTTCTGTGACTTAAATAGCTGTTGATGTTCAATGCCTAGATTTATAAATTCAGGTAGTTGTAAAATTTGGTGGTGTTCTGATTCCATAATTTTTTTTTCATTATTAAATAAAATACTTATAAAAATGGACGCTTTCTCTTAGATACTATTTGGCTACGCAGTGCTTTCATTTCTGTAGGACAAGAAGGATCATTGCTTGATTTTTAAAATCAGTTTTTAAGAAAATTAATTGGATTCTTATCCTCCAAATGTAACATATAACCATTTAAAAAAATACTTATTGGGGCCTCCCTGGTGGCGCAGTGGTTGGGAGTCCGCCTGCCGATGCAGGGGACACGGGTTCGTGCCCCGGTCCGGGAGGATCCCGCATGCCGCGGAGCGGCTGGGCCCGTGAGCTGTGGCCACTGAGCCTGTGCGTCCGGAGCCTGTGCTCCGCAGGGGGAGAGGCCGCAACGGTGAGAGGCCCGCGTAACGCAAAAAAAAAAAAAAAAAAAAAAAAAAAAACCTTATTGTTTAGAAACTTGTGTTTCAACATATTTGGATGGGTTTTACCCAGTTGCAATTATTATCATGACTGAAGCTCAAATTGTCCTAACTCTGGACAGTGGGAACCTTCTCAGGTTGATTACTAAGTTCTTTTCTTACAATTCTAATAGATTTTGATAGCTCCCTTGCTGTCTAGTATAACAAGATGTTCCACTTTTATCTTTATTTTCTGTCATAGACTTGGAACTCCCATTCTTGCAAGAAGCTCTGGGTTCTTTTAGTGGAATATGGTATTTCAAGACCAACATATGTATTCACTTGAGAGATTTATTGGTCTCAGTTGTGTGGTCATTTTTTCTAGGGCTTTTTAGTGGGCAGAGTTAGCTAGAATATGCATTGGCATGTGCACACGTGTGTATCTGTGTATGCGTGACTTATAGGTTCATAGGAATATTTCTAATTCAAATACAGCACAATAGAGTTTTTAAATTTAATTTCTTCTATCTTACATCTGTATTTCCTTTTTGCTACACCATGAAACCTGCTCCTCAAGGAATAGGGGATGACAGAATATCCCATACTGGGCACACAGCAGTATCACACTAGCAGTACTCAGCTCCAGCCAAAACTCATAGACCGCCGGAATGGATACAAAAACAAGACCTGTATATATGCTGTCTACAAGAGACCCACTTCAGACCTGGGAACACATACAGACTGAAAGTGAGGGGATGGAAAAAGATATTCCGTGCAAATGGAGATCAAAAGAAAGCTGGAGTAGCAGTAACAGTACTACTAATATGTAATTGAGATTATTTTTAAAAATTCTTGCATATGCTCTTACCACCACCCCATCTTTTATAGTTGTGCTATTTGTAAAATTTCAGAACCTATAGCCATTACTGACCATCTTCTCCCTTTAACCTCCATTTTTAACTCCATCTTTAATGCTTACTACCAGTCCTGTGTCAAAGTTTCTCTGGTTATTTTAATTGTCTGAAGATTTTTCTCTATTTTTCAGAAAGGACTTATGGAAATAATATTCTCTGTCTTCCTGCATGTAGTAACCATTTCTCTCTGCTCTTCATGTTTGAAAGTCAGTTTTGCTGGGTAAAAAATATTTGGCTCACATTTCTTTCCTTGAGTATCATAAGTGTTACTGTCAGCAAGTCTAGTCGTCTAATTTTATTTCTGTTATCAGAACACTTACTCTTCCTGCCTAGATGCATAAAATATTCTTTTTTTTTTTTTTTACAATTTAAAATCCACCTTATAAGATCTTTCAATATCTAAGTTTCAAGTGGCATTTTAAAACTTTATGTTTCAGGAAAGTCTTAAGTTTCTAAGAAATTTTTCTTTCTCTTTTTTCTTAATTTTTTTTTTTTTTTTTTTTTTTTTGTGATATGTGGGCCTCTCACTGCTGTGGCCTCTTCCACTGCGGAGCACAGGCTCCGGACGCGCAGGCTCAGCGGCCGTGGCTGATGGGCCTAGCCACTCCGTGGCATGTAGGATCTTCCCAGACCGGGGCACAAACCCGCGTCCCCTGCATCGGCAGGCGGACTCTCAACCACTGTGCCACCAGGGAAGCCCTTAATTTTTTAATTAAAAAAAAATCTTCCTTTTATCCTCCATTTCTCTTAAAGCACTAACTTCTATGTTTATTTGATAATGTGTTGTTTCTAATTTAGCCTTCATTTCTGATTTTTTTTTCTAATTATTTCCTCAGTTTAGTCACCTAATTCCTGAGTTTTTCTAATCGTGATTTGTGTTGTTCTTTCATATCATTTATCATTTTCTTAATGCCTTTTAGCTTGTTTTGAAAAAGAAGTGTGTGGCTTGATCTGTTTTGTGGACATGTCTTTCTGGAATGCTCAAAATGTTTTTAGGAATGTTATTTTGATATTTTTTAAATCTTATAATAATTTCAGATAGAATTTGACCTTTTTTCCTTCTAATAACTGAATAGAATTTGACCTTTTTCTATGCTCAATTTTATTAATTTTACTGGATTTTTAGAAGAGGTTGTGATTCAAGATAGCTTCTAAAAACACGTTTCCTCTTTTGTTACTTCATTTAGTGTTCACAATATGACTACTCATTCACTGAGATTTCTTGGCTGTCTTCTGCCTTCCTACTCCCACCCCCGACTTTTATCTGAAGTTTCTCTCTTCTGCTTTTATTGCCTGTTTCCTGCTCAGTTTTGATTCTGCTTCCAGGAGTTTCTTCTCAGAGTGGGTGTCAGTTTACAGGGATTAGTCTGCTCTGTCTTCTTCATACCTTGATACCAGTCCCTTAAACTTGCCTGCCTTTGGATTGGGTAAACCCCTTCCAGTTCACCTGCTGTTCTCAAGTTGGTCCATCAAACATCCAGGGATTACCTGGCGGGGTTCTGTTGTTTTCTGGTCCACTAAATATCTGTTGCTTCCTCCTGCCTTCTCCTTCACTGGCAATGACTGAAGGAAGATCTGGCGGTGGCTAGTGGTTTGTCCCCATATGCTTGTTTTTGAGGATGGTAGGACAAGTTCTCACCTAGTTAGTTATAAATGTTGTCCATGAGTTTTTGGCTTTACTATCTAATTCCTCTACTCACTTTGATAATGGGGACTTGAAGAAATTCAGAAGCTTTACCACTACTGCCACCTTCATGATTTTCTTTCTAAACATAAGATTTACTAGAATTTTTTCTAATACACAGATATAAAACACACACAAACACACATACAGAATGGTGTGTCACAATCTATACATTCCAGTTGTTATTTTTAAAATAATATAAATGCGGGACTTCTCTGGTGGCACAGTGGTTAAGAATCCGCCTACCAATGCAGGGGACACAGGTTTGATCCCTGGTCCGGGAAAATCCCACATGCTGCAGAGCAACTAAGCCCTTGTGCCACAACTACTGAGCCTGAGCTCTAGAGCCCACGAGCCACAACTACTGAGCCTGCGTGCCAACTAGTGAAACCCGTGCGCCTAGAGCCCATGCTCCACAACAAGAGAAGCCACTGCAATGAGAAGCCCGTGCACCACAATGAAGAGTAGCCCCCGCTCGCTGCAACTAGAGAAGGCCCACGTGCAGCAACGAAAACCCAATGCAGCCGGTAAATAAATAAAATTATATAAATGTAATAAAAATATAGAGCACAGAATATATTTTTACTTTTAATCTCAGTAAAATTTCAAAATTTGACTAGGTACTGCTCTTCTCATAAAGCTTGCACAGTGAATTCATAGCTGGGGAAATGTTTTTGTTCAAGTTGAAAAACCTAAACAGAAAGGTACCATAGGGGCCTTTAATTGAATTTTCCACTTTTTTGCATTAGATACATACAGACAGTACGTCTTTGGTGTCACTTTTTGAATAACACCATCTATTTATAAAAATAGATGAACAATGGGTTGGGTGAGTACCTTAAATATTTGTAATTGAGAGGATAAATAATAAACATTGCCTTATATGTCTTTGCCTTTGAATTTTGAGCCTAGTATATTTGTAAAGTAGAAGCAGCTCCCATTTGACATTCTGTAGTTTTTCAGAAAAGCCATCATCAGCTCCTATTAGTACAGTAGGCCTGTAATGAATACATATCTGATACAATTGCCTTATTTTCAAAAAGTATATCAGTTGTAAATGGGTTCTGGTGATCCCATCTAGTGAGTATTGTCTTGTAGTTGTACCTGTAATAAAGAAAAAGGAATTAGATTTTTGGTACCCCTTTTTATTCTGAAGTATCCCCAAATGTATAACATAATATTGTAAATCAAAAAGTTTCCCTTGCAGTGCTCACATAATGTTACCCAGTTTTATGTGAGTCTAAATAAGAGACTTCTTTTTTAAAGCTGTGTTCCACTTACTACTGTATTACCTATTTGTTGTCACATTCTTACCAATTAAACCAGCATAAACATATGCTAACATACTTAAACTAAATTGTTCCTCTTTGATAACAACAGTTGATAATCAGAATAGCTTCTGCCACATTCAAAGGAAAAGTGAGATCTCTACTTGGAGAAGTTTGAGCCGTCAGTGAAATAAGAATAATCACGTTTTCCTCAATATTTTATTTAAGTTGAAATGGGCAAAAAGTGAGGAACCAAAACCTTAAAACTACCTATTGACACTGCCTGAAGAGTCCCATAGTCTCATCAATGAAATCATGATCTTTTCCTGCATCCTTTTCCAACAAGGCAATTTTGATACCCAGCCAACTTCAGAGGGCAGTTTGAAAGTTGACTACTTTCCTTCTTTCAAGGGCTGGTTTCTGAGGTCCAAATGTGTCTTCGTTCATTGTAGATGGAACTCATGTGTTGGGAACTATTACAGAGGAAAACCCATCAGCTCTGGAGTCACAAAGCCCTTAGTTCCATCCTGGCTCAAAATCATCCTTATCTGAACTGGAACAAGTTACCTTCCTTCCTGGTTCTATTTCTTCATGTATAAGGTAGGTCTAGGGACTTCCCTGGTGGTGCAGAGGTTGAGAATCCGCCTGTCAATGCAGGGGACATGGGTTCAATGCCTGGTCTGGGAAGATCCCACATGCCGTGGAGCAACTAAGCCCGTGTGCCACAACTACTGAAGCCCATGCGCCTGGAGCCCATGCTCCACAGTGAGAAGCCACTGCAATGAGAAGCCTGTGCACCGCAGCAAAGAGTAGCCCCCGCTCGCCACAACTAGAGAAAGCCCACGCGCAGCAATGAAGACCCAACACAGCCAAAAATAAATAAATAAATATGTCTAAGGATTTCTTATTTAGAGTGTATTATCTAGATTTAGCGTTTGGCACATTCCATATTGTAGACATTTAAAAATATGCCCATTTCCTTGTCATATACAAAAGAATACATCTTCCAAAGTCATGTAGGAAATATACGTGGTTTGAAAACCTCCCGAGATGACTTTATATGCTCCCAGTGCTCCTGAAGAACATTCATCAGGGAGAGTAAGGCCTCTAGGTACTCATGACCAAGCAGCTAAACAAATCAATCTCTTAGATACCAGTCACCAAAAGATGAACTTGAAATGAACTGTTATTGATCATTGGTACTTTTTTTGTTTAAATTAATTAACAATTTATTTACTGCTTATAGCCATTATATTTATAAAACATCTGATTTTGATTCATTTACATGTCACCCAAAGCTTATAAAAGGAAGCTGCATGAGCCTTTTTTGAAGACTAATATTTAAAAGTAAAGTACTTATTTCTTATGTAAAGAACGGATTTATTGTTTTCACTTTAAGGAAACCCTTAGCATTAGAAAATGTAAACTTACAGAAAGTGGGATTTCTAAAAGCAGAGTCCCCGGATGGGACAGACTGCGTATTGACATTATGCTAATTAGAGACTTGAATCACTGACACCTGCGTTGCTTAGAGGGACACAATGCAGCATCAAGGTCTCTGTCCTTTTGTTGATTTAAAATGTTATCCTTGAAATATCAATGTTATAAATATTAATAAAAATACTAAGAGCTTGGCAAGTGGATTCCAGGAAGACTAATGACTTCCAGTTAAATATCAAGTCATTATTCTAACGGACCTTTTACTAGGCAACAAAGATGGAACAAAGCTATAAGCCCTTCATAAAGGTCTTAACAACCATTCAATTGAGACAAAAATTCCATCAACTAGTTGTTTGACCTAAATAGATTGATTGTTTCTAGGTGAATTAATCAGCCTTTCGTTATCATCTCTCAATACCAAAAACAGGTCTGGCTGATTTTTTGACTCCTTAATTGGTTGTCTGTCCAGTTGGGGCACAGGTACACACACATAAACGTGCACAATTATTTGTGTGAGCCAATAACTTAAGTCAGTTCATCCCCAGGTAGTCTGATGTATGTCAATGTAAAGGCATCTCAAAAACATAGCACTGAACA